>NC_085141.1:104678798-104978798 GCF_024139115.2 Armigeres subalbatus | reverse complement strand
CACTGACAGCCGACGACAGAAAACCCTTCGGAAACGGCAAGATGGAGAACGAATGACTTCCGACCCCTGGAGAATAAAAGGCATCGGCAACCGTCATCATGGCGGCTATTCAATACTTGCTTCGACGGGTACAACCATCATCGATCATCAACCGTTTAATTGGACTGTTAACCGTAGAGTGAAATTGTGAATTATGAACTAGATCTAAAGTGAATTTTAATAAATCAAATGAAACAATGATATGGAAATGCTAATATCATCTTCCAAACTTGGACGTACATGATCATGATAGCATTAGAGGCGAAAGTATAGAATTGATAGTTCCGTTAGGATACGGCAGGCATGAAGAATGTTTTTATAGAAGTCGATTTGAAAGCGAGCGGAGGGCAATATTTGTGATGGCACATATCGCACGACCTTCCTTCTGCCAAGCTCCCGTATGAAGGGGGAGGGAAGAATATCAGTGTGGAAGCTGATATATCTCCACTGGCAAAAGGAAGGTGGTTTGACTTGCTCATATGCCATCGCGTGCGGAAGGATTTGCTATCGACGAGTATTGTCTTCAAATTTCTAATATGACATCAGCATTTAGTCGAATAGGATTTTTATTGCACAGTTCTGTTTTCTCATTGCGTCATTGCGTTTAACTTCACGTAGAAGTAACACACACGAAATCATTAATTGAGTGAATCAAATGAAATTAATTAAGATCAAATCAAATTAATAAGGATCTAATGAAGTGGCTAATAAAGTGATTAAGAACACACATCAGAAATCTGTTCTGATTCTGGCATTCCGTCACCGACACCCACCAGGTCTTCACAGTGGTTCTCAAGTCGCTGTCCACCGCTCATCTGTGCTGCCGACAATGATGTTATGACACAATGTACCTGAAATGTTTCAAATGGAGATTGTCGACATCCAATACGACGACCAGCTCAAATCTAAATCGCAGAAAGAAAACAGGTCAAATAATATATTTCTCTCTTCAGTCGGAGGCATTTAACAAAAATTTGAAATCCTGTTGGCAAATTTTGATTACTTGAACGAAAACAATATGAATCGATTATTGGAGAGTATATAGGCAACAATTTCATGTTTCTTATTAAATTTTCAACCATGAGACCTGTTACACGAAAAAAAAGTTATTTTTGAATGCAATACAATCGTGTTTAGTTTTTCTCCACAATTTTTTTTGACCGTTAATTTTTTTTTTTTTTGGCATCCGGGGATTTAGATGTTTTTATGAAATCGAGTAATTAGCATCATGCTGGATGTTTTGGTTGAGACGAGAATAATCCGTTCTAAAATGATTTGTTACGCATAGTGATGAACACTTGAATATGTTGAAAAATCACTCAAATGCAGAATAAAAAAAAATATTTGTTACGGTTTCAAAATTTATAGTGAAGGTTAGAAAAAGATTACCGGTGGTGAATATAAGCCGTTTGGCAGCGCAGTATCATAACTTGACACTTTACCGGTCGCTGCTAAACCAGTAGCGCAACTAACAGGTGACAGGTAAGAGCGCTACTATTTGATGAACTGTCAAATGTCAAACGGAACGGAATACAGCAATTAAATTGATAGCCGAAAACAGTGACCGGTACGAAAAAGAGTGACGAAACTAAAATGACAGCGCAGTGCAGGTGATCAAAATACTCGCGCCCGGTTAAGATGCTTTTAAACTTAAGGTGTCCCGGATTGGCCCAAGAAAGTTCTGGTCACTAAACTAAATAACAGGGCATATCCATTGGTCATTCAGCTTTGTGATGTATTTCGCTGGAAGTAGTTGGGCCTTCGAGCTGCTGTGGATCGAGCAGCAGCTGGAGATGGCTGATTCGGATGCAGCCTTCTCCACCTGACACGACAATGGCCAAGTCGGTACGTTGTGATCAGTTGCGCTCCCGAAATTACAAGCTCGGTCGCAAAAAAGTGTGAAGAAACAAAAAAATCGGATGCGGGTGCTTGTTTTGTTTGAAAAAAAAAAAAAAAACACGGAACAAACAAAATTTTGAAAGTTTTGTTTGTGACATTTGTGACACTGGAAAAAAATTTATGCTAAAATGAATCATTTGTTTGAGAAACTGCATAAGTTCATTTTACACAATTTCAAAAAACAACAAAAAACTGTTTTTGAACAAATTGGCACCGAACCTTTCAATTTCTTCGATACAGATCAATAGTTTTTGGCAAAACTGAACAACCTGGTGCACTTCCAGAGCAAAAACTGTAAGCAGTACTCCATAATTGCTCTTTAAAGTGCGTGCACATATGTTTCTCAAAAAACGAAAAAAAAAATCATTTATTCCTGAACAAAAAAAAAATTTCGTATTTTTTGCCAGAATACGTATTTTTGGAAGAGGATTCAGAATATATGAAAATCTCATTTTGGCCAAAAATGTTACATATGCAGTTTCTCAAACAAACGGTTCAAATAATTTTTTTTTTCTTGAAAATGTAAATGTAAATTTCTTATTCGAGACAAACAGAAAATTTATTTAAATATAGATATTATTTGTTTATCGCAAGGAGAATATTTATGCGTGCGCTGATAAACTTAGTTGATTGCATTTTTAGATTTCACGTCTAATAAATTGTGGATTATTAGTAGTGTGAACTAGACAATAATTTTCCGAAGGGTAATCCCAGATAGGGTGAACAATCATTCCCCCGAGAGGGTACACAATCATTCCCCCGAGAGAGTATCACTGAGATCAGCGGTTGACATGAATTCAGAGTAAGAACATGTAAACAAAGAGATGCGTATTTATGATTAGATGACAAGACTGCATTCCGATATAAGTGTTTGATTTGAGTTCAGTGTTAGAAAATGTAAACAAAGTATTGCAAAGAGTTGCGTAGAATGTTGTTAATGATTTTTAGGAGATTTTGATGCAACATTGATGTTCAAGAGCCCGGTAAGCTCTATGCATGGCTGCATTCCAAGATCATTGTTTTACTTGAGTTCAGTGTTAAAAATGTAAACAAAGAGTAAGAATAAGTGAGCAAAGAGTAGCGTAGAATTTTGTAAATGTTTTTTCCCCCACTACCACCGTGACCTGCCACCATGTATGTTTAATACAACCATCACCCAACACATGGAGCAGTATGGAAAAGTAATCTCCATACAAAACGAAGTTTGGATGAATTTCTTTCCTGGGGTACCGGACGGTGTCAGAGTGATACGGATGAAGATGGAAGTGCAAATACCATCGCGTATGGTGATAGACAATGAATTTACACTAGTAACAATTCTAGGCAAAAAACAAGTGACATCGAGCGGAGGAACTCAGTAAGAAAAACGAACAGCTTCTAACATAGCCGAACAACAGAGCAAAGACGTGGACGGGAACGAGTATCGCACCGATACAATTGAAGCTACCCCGCATGCGGCAGATCACAACATCAGCGACAACGATTCTAACGATGCGAACGACGACGACGCACACAACAACCCACAATCCGGAACCACGGCAAAGAGACGGCTGTCGACTGGAACAAGCGAATCGATCGAGGCTAGATACGATTATTATTATTTATTCAGACTAAGGCCGAAATGGCGTGTGCGCTATATAAGAGTCTTCTCCATTCGGCTCGGTCCATGGCTACACGTCGCCAACCACGCAGTCTATGGAGGGTCCGCAAGCCATCTTCCACCTGATCGATCCACCTTGCCCGCTGCGCACCTCGCCTTCTTGTGCCCGTCGGATCGTTGTCGAGAACCATTTTCACCTGGTTACTATCCGACATTCTGGCTACGTGCCCGGCCCATCGCAGTCGTCCGATTTTCGCGGTGTGAACGATGGATGCTTCTCCCAACAGTGATTCATTCGCCTCCTTCACGTAGATGGTACGAAACATTTTCCTTTCGAAAACTCCCAGTGCGCGTTGGTCCTCCACGAGCATCGTCCAGGTCTCGTGTCCGTAGAGAACTACCGGTCTAATTAGCGTTTTGTTGATAGTCAGTTTGTTACGGTGGCGAACTCTATTTGATCGCAGCGTCTTGCGGAGTCCAAAGTACGAACGATTTCCCGCCACTATGCGTCTCCGAATTTCTCTGCTGGTATCATTTTCGGCGGTCACCAGTGAGCCCAAATACACAAATTCTTCTACCACCTCGATTTCGTCACCACCGATGCAAACTCGCGGTGGGTGGCTCACATTGTCTTCTTTTGAACCTCTTCCTATCATGTACTTTGTCTTCGACGTGTTAATGACTAGACCGATCCACTTGGCTTCAGTCTGATGTAGGCTTCCTCCATCTTCTCAAAGTTACGTGCCATAATATCTATGTCGTCGGCGAAGCCAAATAGCTGGACGGACTTATTGAAAATTGTACCACTCGTGTTGATCCCTGCTCTTCGTATTACCCCTCCAAAGCGATGTTGAATAGCAGACACGAAAGACCATCACCTTGCCGTAACCCTCTGCGGGTTTCGAAGGGACTCGAGAATGCCCCTGAAGCTCGAACTACGTACATCACCTGATCCATCGTCGCTTTGATCAACCGTGTCAGTTTATCCGGAAAACCGTGTTAGTGCATTAGCTGCCATAGCTGGTCCCAATCGATTGTATCATATGCGGCTTTGAAGTCGATGAATAGATGATGTGTGGGCACGTTGTATTCGCGGCATTTCTGCAGTACTTGGCGAATGGCGAACACCAGGTCCGTGGTGGAGCGTTCGCCCATAAAACCCGCCTGGTACTGCCCCACGAACTCCCTTGCAGTTGGTGCTAGTCGACGACATAAAATTTGGGAGAGTACCTTGTAGGCGGCATTCAGCAATGTGATTGCGCGGTAGTTGCTACAATTCAGCTTATCGCCCTTTTTGTAGATGGGACACACGACACCTTCCATCCACTCCTGCGGCAAAACTTCCTCCTCCCAAATCTTGGTAATGACCCAGTGCAGCGCTCTAGCCAGTGCCTCACCACCGTGTTTTAATAGCTCTCCTGGTAGTTGGTCAACCCCAGGGGCTTTGTTGTTTTTCAGCCGGCCAATCTCCTCCTGGATTTCCTGGAGATCCGGAGCCGGTAGAATTATGTCCTGCGCGCGTTCTCCAAGGTCCATCACCATACCGCCATCTTCGTCTGCCACATCGCCATTCAGGTGTTCTTCGTAGTGCTGCCGCCACCTTTGGATCACCTCACGCTCGTTCGTAAGAAGGTTCCCGTTTATGTCCTTACACATATCAGGCTGTGGCACGTGGCCCTTGCGTGAACGGTTCAACTTTCGTGTGTTATTAGCGTGGTGCAGTTGCTCCGTCTCTTCACGGTCTCGATCTTCCTGCTGGCGCTTTTTCCTCCGGAATATCGAGTTTTGTCTGTTCCTCGCCCGTTTGTATCGTGCCTCGTTCGCCCTCGTGCAGTGTTGTAGAAACCTCGTCCATGCTGCATTCTTCTCTTCAACTAACTGCTCACATTCGCCTTCATACCAGTCGTTTCTCTGTTCCGGCGCCGCCGTGCCTAGTGCAGCAGTTGCGGTGCTTCCAATGGCGGATCGAATATCTCTCCAGCCATCTTCAAGAGATGCTGCGTCTAGCTGCTCTTCCGTTGGGAGTGCAACTTCCAGCTGCTGCGCGTATTCTTTGGCTAGTCTACCGTCTTGTAGCCGCCCAATGTTAAGCTGTACCGTCGAGAGTTTTGAGCGTAGGCTTACTGCAACGAGGTAGTGGTCGGATTCAATATTCGCACTGCGGTAAGTGCGGACGTTCTTGATGTCGGAGAAGAATTTACCGTCGATTAGAACGTGGTCGATTTGGTTTTCCGTTTCTTGGTTAGGTGATCTCCATGTGGCCTTGTGGATATTTTTGCGGGGAAAGAAGGTGCTTCGGACTACCATTCCGCGGGAGGCTGCGAAGTTTATGCATCGTTGGCCGTTGTCATTCGATACGGTGTGCAGACTATCTGGTCCGATGAAACGGTCTATACATTTCTTCCCTTCCTACCTGTGCGTTCATGTCACCGATGACGATTGTGAAGTCCCGCAGTGGGCATCCATCGTATGTCTGCTCCAGCTGCGCATAGAACGCTTCTTTCTCGTCGTCGGATCTCCCTTCGTGTGGGCAGTGCACGTTGATGATGCTATAGTTGAAGAAACGGCCTTTTATCCTCAGCTTGCACATCCTTGCGTTGATTGGCTGCCACCCAATCACGCATTGGCGCATCTTTCCCAGCACTATGAAGCCGGTTCCCAGCTCGTTGGTGGTGCCACAGCTTTGGTAGAAGGTGGCGCTCGATGCCCGCTTTTCCACACTGTTTGTCCTGTCAAGCAGATTTCCTGCAGCGCTACGACTTCGAAGTTGCGGGGATGTAATTTATCGTAGATTATCCTGTCGCAACCTGCGAAGCCTAGCGACTTGCAGTTCCATGTTCCAAGCTTCCAATCGTGATCCTTTATTCGTCGCTTAGGTCGTTGCCGATTGTATCGAGTCGTATTATCTTCTATGCCGTTCGTAATAGTTGTTTTTAAAGACGGCTTATTTGGCCTGCGCAAACCTCCTGTCTCGTCGGAGGGCCGTCGTGTCAGGGCTGTTTAGCGTCCCACCTAAAACCAGGACTTGGGCTTGTGCGCTTTGAGCGGCACACGGTCGCTTTGGCGGAGCCTTCTTGCGGATTCATGCAGCTTTTTATAGAAGTTTAACAGGGCCCACTGTCAATCTGCACCACACCCTAGGCAGGCGCCACAACTCGCAGATGGCCTGGGGAGGGATCGTCAAGCCCTTGGACATAGTCCCTGCTGCCCGCATACGCTAGGCTAGATACGAACAAGATCGGAAAAGATCGAGTGATAATGAGCGCTGCCAAGAAGAGTTGCAGTACAGTGGAGTGTACAACACTAGGTCGAAGAAGAAATGAAATGTTATATTGTAATGGAATGGGTAATGGGAGGGATATTTTTGGATACGGCATGAATGCACTCCAGCAGTGTGAAATGCCGCTAATAAAAACAAACAAACAAACCTAATAGAAAGTTCAAAAGCAGGCCAAGTTTCAGTTGAAATTAAGAGCCATTAAAGAAGAATAAGAAGATCTTCGCATTGCAGTCGCCCATACTGACCTTTTTCTTTTTTCCTTCTTTCCTGTTTCTTTTATCCTATTTCTTTTTTGTTTTTTCTTCTTCTTTCTTTTTCTTTCTTCTTCTTTCATCCGTCTTCCTTCTTCATTTTCCCTTCTTCCTTTTTCATTCCTCCTTCTTCCTTTCTTATCCTTCTTTCTTCTTTTCCCCTTCATCTTTTCTTTTTTGTCGTTTCGACCTTTAGTCTCTTTTGACCTTGAATGAATTCCAAAGCATTCAACCCAACTTCTATTAACTCAGTCGAAAACTATATAAAGGTTCCCCCAAACATATGCGACACGACAATCGTGACGTGGTCTAATGCTTGACCATTGCGATTCACGGTGTAAAAAAATGGATTATTATCGAAGTTTCATGTACCTCTGATTTTTTTTCACAGAAAGTTAGGCAAGGTCATTAGAAATGAGGTACGGGGTGTTTTAAAATATTTCATCGGCGATTTTTTGAAAAAAGTGGTTTTTATTGTTTTCTTCTCTAATATACCGTACAAAAAGTCAATTAATAAGCCAATAAAGGATCATTGTAATTAATCCTCAAAATTGAAAATGTACACGTTTGTAGACTTTTTTGAGTAGAAAATCTATCTTGAAATAGATCTAAATATTTGAAAAATATCAATTTCTGTAATTCAAGCCTTCCTAAACTAAGGGAACAGACGGCTTTGGCTGGTTTTGTTCTATTATTGGCAGGGGGTTTTTGTCGACCGAATTTTATGGAATTTGGCCACAATATTCTTTGATATGCAAAGAATATTTGGGCCAAATTTGAGCATAATCAGTCATGAAAAACCCCCTGACAATAATAGAACTAAACCTGCCAAAGCCGTCGTTACCCCTATGTTTTTATTTTTATTTTTTATTTTTGCATTATTTCCATTTTTTAGCAATTATCATCTTTTTCCAGCCCAAATATGCTTCTCTATTGAATGTTGTAGCCACATTTCTTTCATCCAACATTCGCACTATGAGACCAGCCTATTGTCAGTCTGCCATATTTTAAAGGGTTAATATTTTCCTCTAGATACAGTGTCTCATCATTTGTTGGGTACATATCATGTACATTGTACAATAACCTTACCAAATATTGTTCGCAGCACATTTTGCTTGAAAGCCCTAAAACCTTACTGGCCTGCTTCTTATAATTACCACGCTTCATGTCCGAAATAGGCTATTGGATGGAGTTATACAGAGCAAAATCCATTTCCGGTTGCATGTTACGAAAGCTATATTGTTGCTACTTGTTGTTGTTGTTGTTGATTGATTCCATATTTGTGTGGGTCATTCATACTTTTATGAGCAGTAATCTGGTAAGCTGTAAAAAATCCTTCTTGCACCCAAGTAATAATTATGATTTTGTAATGAAGATAGCGATTTACTCTTTATGTGTGCTATGAAACCGTTATACTTAAGTAGCTACAACAATGTTACTAGGGATCATTATCCCATTTCACAAGCATTCCGATTTGAACTATTTCTTCAACGCTTCCAATCATCTCCTGTACTGGTAGTGTGAGTGGATATGTCCTTTCTCACCATCTCTATCTTCAGTGAGACAAAAGTCTCCACCACTACTCTGCGATCGTTTCATAAGGAGCTTAGTTTCATCTGCAAAACCTAAGGGGTCGTTCAAAAATGATGTCACATGTTTTAGGGGGGGAGGGGGTCTAAGATTTTGTGACAGTACATGTACTAGGTATACAAAAAAGCGTGACAGAGGGGGGGAGAGGGGGTCTAGAAATCCCAAAAAGTAGTGGACGTCATATTTGAATCGCCCCTAAGAGCATATGCATAAGCTCTACTCTCTTGAAGATGTATAAACAAAATTAACCTTTGAAATGCTGACAAACACTAACAATGCTGTAAACACTGGCAATGACGTTTCCTATGAAGAATGTCTGCTTTAAATAGGGTTACCTCTGGCGTACATAACCAGTTTTAAGACTAAGTTAGGTCTCATACAATACAGGTGGAGAAAAATAATTCAGATGGAAACGAAATCCGCTTTTTATAATTTCTCAATTCTCCGTGTGGGCAATTACGGACATGAAACGTTGAATGCAGCCTAGGATACTTCCAGATTTTTCTAGCGAAAGATGCAGCGTGCAATACTCGGCGAAAGGCCAAAAAAAGATATGTGGCTCATACGCATGAATTACAAGCAAAATCCATCATCAAAGGAGAAAACATTCTGAACATAATAAAATACGGCGCACTTCAGTGGGCAGGTCATCTAATAAAAATGTCAGAAGATAGAATTACAAAACCAATATTCATCAGAGAACAATATAGATGCCAGAGCTGGATTAGTGTTTCAGCAAAGATTTCAAAACATAAAAAATAACACTAAAAATACTTTAGGAACGCTTGAACATTAAAAATGTTTTCCAATATTTTATACCCGTGTAACCTATCTTGACTATATGGATACGAGAAAGGCAAAAAGGCTTCAAATGTGTATATAATCAATTTTGAGGGGTAAATTACAATGATTGATCCAATGTTGAGTTATCAATTGACTTTTTGTACGGTATATTAGAGAAGAAAACAATAAAAATCACTTTTTTCAAAAAATCGCCGATGAAATATTTTAAAACACCCCGTACCTCATTTCTAATGACCTTGCCTAACTTTCTGTGAAAAAAAAATCAGAGGTACATGAAACTTCGATAATAATCCATTTTTTTACACCGTGCGATTCTGTCGCCGTTGCTTTGGAAGCGCAAAATGAAACATTGCTTGCAGCGACCCAACGATAGAATCGCGGCGATGAAATCGCGGCGATGAAATCGCTCAGGTCTGGGGAGCCTTAAAAGTTCATTCAATCATCATCGTTATAGTACATAATTGAATCATTTGTTTGAGAAACTGCATATATCCATTTTATACGCACCTTCGAGACAACAACAAAAAACTGTTTTCGAACAAATTGGCACCGAATCTTTCGATTTCTTCAATACAGAGGAATAGTTTTTTTAGGCGAGACTCAACCCTGGGGCACTTCCAGTGCAAAAACTGCAAGCAGTACTCCATAATTGCTCTTCAAAGTGCGTACACATATGTAGTTTCTCAAACAAACGAAAAAAAAAAATCATACATTCCTGAACCATTTTTTTTGTATTTTTTGCCAGAATACGTATTTTTGGACGAGGGTTCAGAATATGTAAAAATCTAATTTTGACCAAAAACGTCAAATATACAGTTTCTCAAACAAATGGTTCAATTGTTGGATGGCTATGTCTTATAAGAATATGGAGTTTTCGTATTCTGATAGTCTGAACATCTTGAGATTACAGAGCTTTAGATTGTATTCTGGAGAAAACTCTTGAATTATTTGTATGCAAATAAAATATAGTGCTATAGAGTTTGCCTTTACCTAAATAAAAAATCAGCCCATAATAAACTAATGATTTTGTGTATAAAATTCGAAAATTTACAATAATAAATCTTTTTGGATGCAACAACTAAATATAATATGTTGGCAAAAGTATTGATCCCTGTCTGTGACATTAATCTGATATTATATAACTATAAAATATGGTCGAAGCCAAACTAATGTTCATGGTTAAGTCTATAATCGACAAAACATAGTTCCAGGCGTCTTATTTCCTCTCATCTTTCCAATCCAGGACACCACCTGCATCGTGCGCCAGATGATTGCCAACTCCCTGCTCTATCTGGCGATCAACTTTGCCGGCATGTACACCAAGTATCTAACCGACCGTGGTCAGCGGTTGGCCTTCATCGAAACGCACAAAGCCATGGAGCACAAGCGGGAATCGGAAAAGGAGTACCAAAGGACGCAACGGCTGCTCGACTCCAGTGAGTATATCCTTCACCTTCATTATCACCCAATTAAGTATCATTCTTAGTACGCTCTTAGCCCGAGCGGTAGCAAATTGATTCAGGCTAAACTTGCCCCAATAAATAAGACCCCCGTTGCTCCGACTTCGTTTTCCCTCGTCTCTGCTCCACAACATGTTTCGCCAAGGAACGTCCCCGGCTGGGAGTTATAAGTCCTGGATACAGCGTAACCTTTTTGATTACTGGTGCTTATCATCTGCAGACAACGTGCAAAAGTGTGACGCGGCTCGGGATAGAACATGGCTCTGTTAACCTTCTATCGATTTTCAA
Source organism: Armigeres subalbatus (assembly GCF_024139115.2). Lineage (NCBI taxonomy): Eukaryota > Metazoa > Arthropoda > Insecta > Diptera > Culicidae > Armigeres > Armigeres subalbatus. Next base: position 104,967,587 of record NC_085141.1, on the reverse strand, counting down.
ATAATAGACCCGATAATTTCCACCCGATTGACTTTTCCGGCCGGTGCTAAACTGAGCAAGTTTATTTGTAGCATATTCATCGTACAAGCATATGTCATCGTCGTCGTTCAGCTGACGGTGCCAAATCATTTTTTCGACATATTTGTTTTTCTTATTGCTGAGATGCCTTATCAATCAGTGCCGTTCCAATTTCTTACAATCGGAGGAAAAACCACGTATTCTGTACTTTTTCAGCATTCAATATTGCGTCCATTATAAACGCAGTTTATATAAACTTTTAGCTTGGCATCACTGATAGTATGTGAGATAAACCATTATGTAGATGTCTTCCTCTAGAACGAAGCAACAATGATTCTATTTCAGTGCGGCATGTGACTTGTGTCCCAAACTGATTCGATTGGATTTGGGTTTTGAGAAAGTTTTCTAGAATTATCAAAGTTTTGTCCCTGGATTTAACGGCTGTACCATTGGGCCCTTGGCGGTTTCACATCGATTCATGTGGATCACGTCAAATGGACACCGTCATAGAAAAAGAAACACTACTGATAATAAACACCGTCCGGAGCAAATTCAAAATATCCATACTAGTTAGAAAAAATGCCGCAGATAAACAAGAAACACTTTGTTTGCACATTGCAAATAAAGTATACCTAGAATAACATTTTTCATGCGTTGTATCCGTAAAGGTTGAACACGAAAAAAAATCAAACCCTGGAATTTGGTATTGGTTGTTTTTATTTAATTTTAAGCGAGTTTCTTATATAATAATAATTCAAAAAAATTAAGTTTTCTTATTCGATTAGCTAATCATCGGGGCTGACAATGGGTCAAATGCGGGTGAGAATGGGTCACTGTTTCAACTAGTTAATATGCTTGTAGAATATATTCAATGTATCTCAACGAAAAAAAAACTAAATTACAAGAGACCTTTTTGAAGGTTTTTGCTATCCGACGTCCAGACTGTCGGTGAGAGCGATGACCCATTCTCACCCCCTAGACCCATTGTCACCCTCGATGACGGTACACATAATTTGTTTCCACTTATAAACATTTTCCAAAAAAAAAAATCATTTGATATATCACCTTATCTACCAAACTGGGTCAACCTACCCCAGCTGTGGGGATTTTTACGCCGCATTTGTTTGTTTATAACTATTTCCTTTTTCTATGATATTTTTTCATCGATCAAATGCACATTTGTGTTTATGGCTGGTTTATTTATGACAGGGCAAATCGTTTTTCCAAGAATTTTAACACAATGAGTACAGAAATTCCGGAAGCAAAACTCGGCCAACCATGCCCTTGTAGGCGGTGCATGAGTGTGTATCTTTTGTGGCAAGTGCAATGGATACACCATGGATACACCAATGGATACGATCATGTTTCCCACCCGAAAACATCCTAGATCCGACCAAGAATCGAACTCGCCATCTACGGATTGGCAATCCTACGCCTTTGCTTGCACGGCTACTGGATACAAGAACAAAAACTAAATCGGATGAATTAAATCTTGATGAAAAAAACACACATAATAGTTAATCATAGCATATTTCTTGTGGCCAATTTTTTTCGTGCTCAACTTTCGGGTTCATCGTTTGAAGTGCCCAACAAAGTAGAAACTATTACATACCGACATATCGTTATGACCACAGTCAGACTTTGTGGCATACCAACTCCGAGCCTGGAAATGGATGTAAGCAAACATAGCACAGCCAAACGCAGTCGTCTGTTTTGCGTTGTTGCACTGACGATCAGCGGCTAGGTAGTGTGTATCTTTAAAGGACCTGTCTCATGTAGGAGCGATAGAGGCTACTACGGTGGCATGCGATAAGCTTTGAACTGTACAACAAACGACTTTTTCATACTGACTGCACTTGCTTTGTTTATCCACTTTTTAGATGTTGGTATCCATGCTGCAGCTAAATATTACGGTTCATAAGCAAAACATTAACCAAGCGAGTAAAACCCAAAAGTATTTTCTGTGTCCTCGTGAACTTACTCTACTATCTCCTCAATATATTGTGTCATGCTATGCTTTTATGATTTTCAATGTATCCAAATTGTAGAAAAGAATGGCTAAATATTTTCCCATAAACTTAACCAAAAATGATGGCGACGAGCCCGGTGGTCTAGTGGCTACCGCTTCTGCCTTATAAGCAGGAGGACGTTGGTTCAATTCCAGGCTTCCCCCTTTCATACTTTGTATTTCTATTTTAGTTCTTTCCGTGTTTCACGTTGTACCAAAACGATTCCTACTGTTATAACCTTCCATACTAACCCAAGCAGCACACATGTTCCACATAAGTTACCGCAACATATATATGACCAGATTTAGTCACAATCAAGTTACTGCAACCATTTTTGTCTGACTTGTGCTGCTCGGGTAAGAATCCCAAAACATTCCGTGGCACCTATGAGAGGTCGTAGAGTTTTCTGCATCTTTCTTAAGTAGGTGTCCAACTAACCATCCTTCCCTTTCCTCAGAATTCGCAAGGACTTGGCCAAGACAGATCTCGACTATTGGAGAGTGCATTGCTCCCTTCTAAGCATTGGCGTAACTAGCTTCAATGCTTAGGAGGGGCTATAGCCCCTTCATCTATTTTCTCTATTTGGAACTTCTTTTCAAAAATGCTCGAACATTTTACAACCTCATTAAGGTCACTCCTGACGGAATGCAATTTTCAAAGTACTCGCGTTTTCAAGGGCACACCATTCGATACGGAAGCAACGCACAACTGTCATTTTTATTTTTTAGCTTTGCTGCGTCGCAGCATGCGTGAAAAAATAAAATGACAGTTGTGCGTTGCTTCCATATCAATGATGTGCCCTTGAAAACGCGAGTACTTTGAAAATTGGATTCCGTCAGGAGTGACCTTAAGCTGTCTTAGTGGTTATGTGATAGATACGGTCCAACTACCTAAGGCAATTACGGATCAATCACACTCATCCATATATATTTTCTTTGCTCAAGCATGTGCTTTCTGTTGTGTCCCACAGTATAAATAAAAATGCAACATTCCTGCAGTGATTTCGACGGAAATCATCCAAGGATTTCAATGAGAATGTTCCAGTTCCATCCTTCAGGGATTCTGACGGGAATATTTCAGGGATTCCAATGAGAATCTTCTAGAGATTCCAAATAGAATTCTCCAGGAATTCCGACGGGAATGTTCCAGAGATTCCATCGGAAATCCCCCAGGAATTCCGACGTGAATGTTCAGGGATTTCGTAGGCAATATTCCAGGGATGTAGAAGCAAATCGTCGAAGGATTCCGAAGCAATCTGTTAAGCAAATCTTCGAAAGGCTCCGAATTAACCCTCCAGGGATTCCTTTAAGAATCCTCCAGCGATTCCGTAGGGAATCCTCTAGGGATTCCAAAGTAAATCGTCGAGGGAGTCCGAACTGAATCTTCGAAGAATTCCAAAGCGAATCGTCGATGTATTCCGAAGCAAATCTTCGAATGATTCCGAAGCAATTCGTCGAGGGATTTCGAAGCAAATCGTCAGAGGGATTCCGATCTTCAAGGGATTCCGAGGCAAATCATTGAGGGTTTCCGAGGCAAAACGTCAAGAGACTTCGATTTAAATCTTCAAGATGTTCTGAAGCATATCGTCGAAGTATTCTGAAATAAATAGTCAACAAATTCCGAAGCAAATCTCTGAACGATTCCGAAACAAATCTTCAAATGACTTCGGAGGAATTCCGAAGCAAATTAACGAGAGATTCTGAAGCAAATCCTCCATGGATTATGAAGGATATCCCCCACAGATTCCCAAGGGTATCCCTCAAAGATATCGAAAGGATTCCTGTGTGAATTCTTCTGGATTTCAAATGGAATACCTCGATGATTCTGAAAGAAATTCTTCAGAGATTCCAATAAAAAATTTTCTCGAATTCTGAGGGGAATTCATCTCATATTCTGATGAGAATCCTTCTTGGATGCTGATGGGAATTGAGGAGATTATCATGCTGCTAGGCAAGCAGAAGTTTGCTGGAAAACTACCACTCCAGTCCGTGATGGTTGACCACATGCCTGTGACTGCTGACAAAGTACCACGATTACTTTGATTGATGTTTTGGTAGCTCTCCGTTGTTCATATCAAGCTTATTTTGAGGCCTTCAAATCAATTAGATATTGCCTTTTCATAATTAACACAAATGCAATTTCACTGCCACACAGAAATCTTTCTTAGAAATGAGAAACAAATTCATTTGTCTTCCACTCATTTCATTATGATAGGATGAATATGGGAGATAATTCATTTACTTTATGTTGAAAATTGATATCACTGCTAACTAACTTTTCAAATCCTAGGGGAGGCTATTTTTTTTCTAGGGAGGGCTAAGCCTCACCTAGCCCCCCCCCCCCTTATTCACGCCAATGCTTCTAAGAGATAGTGATTAGTCCCAAATCAATAACTGTGGTAACGAATGAAAGTGATTCTACCCTCATACAATAGCCCAGGCTTGTACCAGGCGAATTTGTGCGAATTGCTCAATGCTAGTGCTAATAAGCTTAACCAAAAATGATGGGGATTTTTCATTACCTATCGTTTGAATAATCACTTTACTTATCTTTATGTATATTTGAAGCACATCTTTAAGGTCACTCATCACGGAATCTAAGTTTCAAAGTGCTCGCGTTTTCGGGGGCACACCAATCGATACCAGGAGAGCTGTTTAAACACGGTGGTGAAGCACTGGCTAGAGCGCTGCATTGGGTGATTACCAAGGTTTGGGAGGATGAGGTTCTGCCGCAGGAGTGGATGGAAGGTGTCGTGTGTCCCATCTACAAAAAGGGCGATAAGCTGGATTGTAGCAACTACCGCGCAATCACATTGCTGAACGCCGCCTACAAGGTACTCTCCCAAATTTCACGCCGTCGACTAACACCAATTGCAAAGGGAGTTCGTGGGTCAGTACCAGGCGGGATTTATGGGTGAATGCTCTACCACAGACCAGATGTTCGCTATACGTCAGGTATTGCAGAAATGCCGCGAATACAACGTGCCCACACATCATCTATTTATCGACTTCCAAGCCGCATATGATACAATCGATCGGGACCAGCTATGGCAGCTAATGCACGAAAACGGATTTCCGGATAAACTGATACGGTTGATCAAGGCGACGATGGATCGGGTGATGTGCGTAGTTCGAGTTTCAGGGGCATTCTCGAGTCCCTTCGAAGCCCGTAGAGGGTTACGGCAAGGTGATGGTCTTTCGTGTCTGCTATTCAACATCGCTTTGGATGGAGTAATACAAAGGGCAGGGATTGACACGAGTGGTACGATTTTCACGAAGTCCGTCCAGTTATTTGGTTTCGCCGACGACATTGATATCATGGCACGTAACTTTGAGAGGATGGAGGAAGCCTACATCAGACTGAAAAGCGAAGCTAAACGGATTGGACTAGTCATCAACACGTCGAAGACGAAGTACATGATAGGAAGAGGCTCAAGAGAGGTCAATGTGAGCCACCCACCACGAGTTTCTATCGGTGGTGACGAAATCGAGGTGGTTGAAGAATTCGTGTACTTGGGCTCACTGGTGATCGCCGATAACGATACCAGCAGAGAAATTCAGAGGCGCATAGTGGCTGGAAATCGTACGTACTTTGGACTCCGCAAGACGCTCCGATCGAATAGAGTTCGCCGCCGTACCAAACTGACTATCTACAAAACGCTTATAAGACCGGTAGTTCTCTACGGACACGAGACCTGGACGATGCTCGTGGAGGACCAACGCGCACTGGGAGTTTTCGAAAGGAAAGTGTTGCGTACCATCTATGGTGGGTTGCAGATGGCGGACGGTACGTGGAGAAGGCAAATGAACCACGAGTTGCATCAGCTGTTGGGAGAACCATCCATCGTACACACCGCGAAAATCGGAAGCTTGCGATGGGCCGGGCACGTAGCCAGAATGTCGGACAGTAATCCGGTGAAAATGGTTCTCGACAACGATCCGACGGGAACAAGAAGGCGAGGTGCACAGCGGGCAAGGTGGATCGATCAGGTGGAGGACGACTTGCGGACCCTCCGCAGACTGCGTGGTTGGCGACGTGTAGCCATGGACCGAGCCGAATGGAGAATACTCTTATATACCGCACAAGCCACTTCGGCCTTAGTCTGAATAAATAATAATAATATTGCGCTGCACAATCACATGCTCTTTTATTGAATCTGACGTCGATTAACAACCGTTTGACGTCTAAATACGTTGCAGTTATCGAACGACATTCGCTAACTGAATAGTAAATATGTTGCAGTTATCGAATGGCTACTGTATATCAAACATCGACCTGTTAGGCAGAGATGTAGAAAACCTAAAAGTTCACCATACAACACATTTTAAAATTTAGCCTCTGGAATGAGTTATTGACAATCTACTAAATGATCGAACGCAGATTACTAAATGATCGATAACATCCTTGTTTCGCTGAAATGGTCGTTTGACAGAATGGGCCATTTGGCCGAAAATGTTGTTTGGCCCAACGGCCAAATGTCAATTACTGAACGAATAGTGTGGTCAAAAATGTCCACCCGTTTGGCCAAATTACATTTACGGCGAAATGGTCTTATTGTCAATTGAACAAAATTTCGTGGCCTCTCTGGTTTGTTCGCAAATGTATTTAGGCCGAAAGCGATATTTGACCGAATTGGTAATTTGGCCGACAAAATCGTTAAACCGAATAGTCCATTTGGCCTAAAATGCCGTTTGGTAGGTGGTCATTTGGCAGAAAGAGCCATTTGACCCGAAAATGTCCTTTCTGCAAAACAACCTTTTCAGCCAAACGGCATTTTCTGGCAAATTACCTACTCGGCTAAAGGACTTCTTACCGAAATGATCAATTCAGCCGAACGACACTTTGCGCAAAAAATACCTTTTGGCTGAAATGATTGTTTGGCAGAAAGGACATTTTTTGGGCCAAGTGGCTCTTTCTGCTAAACGACCATTCTTACTAAATTGCATTTTCAGTCAAAAGACTTGTTAGGGAAAACAACGTTTTCGGTCAAATGACCAGTTCCGCCGAATGTGCCTTTTGGCTCGGCAAAATGGAATTTGGCTACACACTCAGTTCAGTTCGGCATTTTTTAATTCTTTTGCCGAGATTCGCACAGCCGAGTGGTCGGTTCCTGAGTTTCTGCTGATATCTGATATCTGCTGAAAAAGTAATTTGTTGACTGTGGCACTCGTAGAAGCCGCCGTAATCATACTCCCATTCAACTGATATTTCAGCCAAAGAGCTTAAACCGAGAATCGCACAGCCGAGATCGGTGAAAAAAATTAAGTGTGTAGATGACTTTCGGCTTAAAGGCCAGTATCGACTTAACTATTAGACTTATTAGAGCAAAAGGCTATTTCGGCAAAATTACCAGTTATACTAAAATTACTAGGTATTACTACGTCGACTAGTAGTTTTTATTAATTACGTTGAAAAAGTCAACGTTGAAGCATCTTTTCTTCCAGTCACAACTGTGTAAATTTTGAAGAGTACTCAACAGAAACTCAACAGGAACTTTCCGCGGATATTCCGAATATTTTCCTGTGGAAATTTGGAACAACTTCCCGTCAATATTCTGATGAGATTCTCAAGTAAAATCCGAAGAAGTTTTCACTGAAATTCCAAACAATTTCCTTTGGGAAATCCAAAGAGCTCCACTTGGTAATTCCAAAGAATTCTCGAAACTTCAAAATATTCTGGATAAATTTAAGGTATTAAGGAACTCAAAAGATTCTTCTGTTAATGTCTTAAAAATATCCGAGAGAGACTATCGGCTGAATGTCCATTTCAGCCAAATGGTTCTTTCTGTCAAGCGACCATTTCGGCCAAAGGGCATATTCATTTGGGTATTTGAGCTTCTACCACCAAATGATCTATACGGTCAAACGATATATTCGGCCAAACAACTTTCAGCCTTGTGGTCTTCGGCCAAATGACGAACGACACTTTTTCGTTCAAAAATTCAATTTCAACGAGAAATTCTTTGGATTTCAACGGGAAATCCTTCGCAATTTCCACACGAGTTTTTTCTTAGTTTTTACGGAGAGTAATTTTTTGAAAGAAGAGGGCTTGGTAGTCATATGGCTACTGCTTCTGCCTCATACGCAGGAGGTCGTGGGTTCAATCCCAGGTCCGTTCCATTCTCCTACTTTGTATCTTTCTCTGTATTTCTCATGTTCTAGCAATCGCTAGAACTGGAAATGGACTTCCATACCGTTTCCATTACTATTCCTATATACCTTCAACTTGAGTATTCTAACAGTAATCTGCTAGAATTGGAAATGAACTATAGAGCTCGTTTCCTACATCCAATTAGAAATTCCATCAGTTACCTTCTCCTATCTATCACATTGGCAGCTCGTTAACCAAGACGGACCTCTGCCTCTCCAACCTAACCCAAAAATTCCAACAAATTCCGCATGAACTCGTGGCAAGTGCAGAGGTATATTCGGCTTGCAGTGGGCGAGTGATTGCATCATCATTTCCTCCCCCTTCCCTACATTGACTTGCATTCTGACGTGGCAGGCGCCAGTATGACCTATCAAATGAGATCACCAGTACTTGCACATTGAAGATGTGTGCTAGTCCCAAGCAAACATCTGTTGGTTCCTTGTGCAAGAACAGCTGATCTGGTCATAATGGAGTAGCAACTACGAGCAGTCAATCAAGCTCAAGTTTTTACGGAGAGTAATTTTTTGAAATTTTAATAATTGTATGGAATTTTAAAGAAAATCATTGGTATTTTCACCAAAATATTTTTGGAGTTCAATCAGAAATTCAACAGATTTCTTCAAATTTGAATCGGCGTGACAAATTTTAAACGGTGGCGTGCCGATGCAAAAATGTCGGCGGCGGCGGCTTGGCACGTCGGCGATTTTTTCTATTGCGTTTGTTACCTAAAGTTTTTTTCAGAATATTTTTAAGACATTAACAGGAGATTTTTTTATTTTTGCCGGAAAAATATAATCTCTAGGAAATTATTTCAAGCTTTTCGGATTTTTACAGGAAAAACTCTGAAGTTTCCACGGAGATTTCTTTGAAATTTTCACGAGAAATTCTTTCGAGTATTTTTTTTTTCTAAAAGCAGATTTTATAGAATTTCATATCAAAATTGGTACCGTCATATGGGGGGAAGATGATCATTGAGGCGAAGATGATCATTTGATGTGTCAGTCAAAAGTGCCTAATTTTTTTTTTATGAAACGGTTTATCCGTTCATTCCGTGCCGATAGTTCGAACGAGCCAGACGTGTGTGCTGTGTCTCATCGCGGATTGTGTTCGGTAGTGCGAGTCTATTGTGTGGTGCCTACCTACGGATCCAAGGCGATCGCTGTCGGCGAGTGAAGTAGCTGCTTCTGGCGACGCCAGTGAAGCAGGCTATTGTTACTGCTGCTACCTACAGCAGCAGGGGCAGATAAGTAGAAACGTTTTTATTGTTCTCCCATCTGCTTGATTCGGAGTGGGACTGATAGAATAAATAAAATTAGTTTTTTTTTAAGTTTTTTTTTTCTGATTAGCTATTAGTCTTAAGTTAGTAGTAACATAAGCAAAATCATCCTTCCACCTTGCGGGGTGAGAATGGAGACAGAGACTGTGGAAGGCAATGGGCCTCCAAAAGATGCAGGGCGCACACGATTGTACCATGCGGCTTCGCCTGGGCCTTGGGTTGTTTACTTTCGGGAGAAAGTGAAGAGCCTAGATTTTCTGGGCATAAAACGAGATTTGATGCGTCGTTTTACGAAGCTTGAATTCAGCCAAATCAACAGGAACAAACTACGCATCACCGCATCTACATACCAGGTGGCGAAAGAAATTGCTGGCGACAGGGCGTACAATGTTGAATATTTGGTTTATATGTGCCCTCGCGGGAGGTCGAGATAGAAGGCGTAATCAACGCAGCGAGCTTGACTTGCAAGGATGTGCTTGCAGGGAAAGGTCGCCTAAAGAACGCCCTGCAATCTACCGTGGATATTCTGGACTGCAAGGAATTGCATTCAGCAGCCACGGTAGATGGCAAAAGGTTTATTCCAAGTCAGGCTCGCTTCGGGTGACATTCGCCGGTTCGATGCTTCCAAAGTATGTCGATATAGAAAATATGTTGTTTCGGTGCGTCTTTTTGTGCCAAGGGTAGTTAATTGTACCAACTGCAAACGACTGGGTCACACTGCCGAGTTTTGTGGCAAAGGACCACGTTGTGGCAAATGCTCAGAAGACATCAGGAGGAGTTCTGCCAGCAACAAGCAACAAAATGTGCTTATTGCGGTTTGAACCCTCCCCATGGTTTGCAAGAATGCCCGGTGTACAAAAGCGCACCTAAAAGTGAAGCGCTCGTTGGTACAGCGCTCCAAGCAGTCGTATGCGGAAATGGTTGGGTCGCAAGACACATCCGCCACAGCCACAGCATCGACTGCTATTTCAGCCACCGTTCGTGTAAGTGATTATTATGATTCCATATCAATTGACGAATTGGACTCTGACGCAGCCGATATGGATGATTCTGCGGAGGTACACGTGCCCGAAAGAGGAAGCAACCGTCTTCCCTGGATCGCGCCGTAAGAGAACAAAAGTCATCCATAAAAGCTTGCCAAAATCAGAAGGTAATGGGGGTTTATTTAAAATCCCGAAGCAATCTGTCCCTACTGCTTCTTTTGATCCTAGTTGCAGTAAGACATTCCCGCCATTGCCCTAAATCCGATGTTTCGAAGAAACATCCGGCTAGGAGAATCAACGAAAGAAAAACAAATTCGCACTTCTAGAAAAAGTATTCCGTCCAAGCGAGGATTGATCTCCTTAAGGACCTTGTGGACCGTTTTTGAACTTGTTCAATATTCCGAATTCATTGAGGCCAATCATTGACCTCTTTATTCCAACAGTTGAAAGTTATCTGAAGCAATTGACTGTTTCATGGCCCCTTCTTGCAGAAATTGTATCTTTCGATGGATAATACGGCCAACACCGAAGATACAATCACTGTGCTGCAGTGGAACTGTCACAGTCTGAAAAATAAATTAGACGTGTTCAAGTTTTTGATTCGCAATTCCGATTGCGATATATTTGCACTCTGTGAAACATGGCTTTCTTCTGAAGATGAAATCAACTTCCACGATTTTAACATTATTCGCCATGATCGGGATGATCATTATGGTGGCGTTCTTTTGGGGATCAAAAAATGCTACTCCTTCTACAGAATTCCCATTCCGACTGTTCCCGGCTTAGAAATCGTCGCATGCCAAGTAAATGTGAAGAATAAAGATCTTTGCATAGCTTCAGTGTACATTCCTCCAAATGCCTCTATTAATCGTCGACATTTTGGAGCGCAGTCTCCTCCTATCATCTCCAGTATTGATATTGGGTGTTATGAACGCACAGGGTATTGGGTGGGGCGAAACGTATGACGATTATAGAGCGCCTATTTTCTATGATTTGTGTGACGATTTCAATTTGAATATTTTGAACACTGGTGAAGTAACTCGAATAGGACCAAATAGTCAAAAAAGCCGTATTGATCTGTCTTTATGTTCAAATTCACTATCATTAGATTGCACGTGGAAGGTAATTCAAGATCCCCATGGTAGTGATCATATGCCGATAGTTACCACAATTAAAAGTAGCTATCAACAATCTGAGCCAGTTAATGTTCCTTTCGACCTCACGAAAAACATTGACTGGCCAAAATTTGCATCGGCGGTAAAAATTGGTATTGAATCAACTGATACTCTTCCACCTTTGGATGAATATCGATTCCTTACTGAGTTGATTCAAAAAAGCGCACTAGAAGCTCAGAAACGACGCGTTCCAAGTACATCTGTCATAAGAAGACCAGCCACTCCTGGATGGGATGATGAATGTACTAAGTTGTATTCTGAGAAATCTGATGCCTTCAAGGCCTTCCGTAAACACGGAAGGTCCGAGCTTTGAAGAGTATTTGAGGCTCGAAAGAAAGCTCAAAAAATCTTCTCAAGGCAAAAAACGTAGCTACTGGCGACGTTTTGTCGAGGACTATCACGAGAAACCTCAATGACAACACTTTGGAAAACGGCCCGCAACATGCGGAACCGTATTTCCACCAACGAGAGTGAAGAATACTCCAATCGATGGATATTCAACTTCGCAAAAAGGTCTGTCCAGATTCCGTACCAGCAGAACCGCTATTTCGAGAATCAGTCACTGATCCCGGTTCTTTGGGTGGACCATTCTCAATGCTGGAACTTTCTATGTCTCTTCTTTCATCGAATAACTCTGCTCCGGGATGCGATAACATCAAATTCAATCTTCTTAAAACCTCCCAGATATCGCAAAGACGATTACTTGTCCTGGACAACTGCTTCATGGAGTACAACATTGTGCCACCTGAATGGCGACAGGTCAAAGTAATAGCTATTCAAAAGCCTGGGAAACCAGCGTCTAATCACAATTCATACCGACCGATTGCCATGCTATCATGCATGAGAAAATTATTAGAGAAAATGATCCTTTCAAGAGTCGACCATTGGGTCGAAGAAAATGCATTGCTTTCAAATACTCAGTTTGGATTTCGAAAAGGGAAAGGAACAAACGATTGTCTAGCGTTGCTTTCTTCAGATATACAACTGGCCTTTGCGCACAAGGAGCAATTGGCTTCAGTATTCTTGGATATTAAGGGCGCTTTTGATTCAGTTTCCATAGAAGTACTGTCAGACAATCTGCACAGTAGTGGATTACCCGTTATTTTGAACAATTTCTTGTATAATTTGTTGTCAGAAAAACAAATGAACTTTACACTCGGCACTCTGACAACTTCCAGAAATAGCTACATGGGCCTTCCCCAAGGATCATGTTTAAGTCCCTTGCTTTATAATTTCTATGTTAAAGATATTGACAATTGTTTGGAAGGACAATGCACGCTCAGACAACTTGCAGATGATGCCGTGGTCTCTCTAAGAGGTCCATGTGCAGCTGTCTTGCAAGGACCATTACAAAGTACCTTAGATAATCTGACTGTTTGGGCCAGACATCTTGGGATCGAGTTTTCACCGCAAAAAACTCAGTTGGTTGTGTTTACTAGGAAGCGGTACCCAGCTCAACTGAAACTAAAACTGTTGAATGATGACATCAACCAATCTTTATCTTCTAAATACCTTGGGGTCGTGTTTGATTCTAAATGTACTTGGAAACTCCATTTTGAGTATTTGATACAAAAATGCCGGAAAAGGATCCATTTTCTACGTTCTATCTCCGGAACCTGGTGGGGTGCTCAGCCGGAAGACCTCATCAAACTCTATAGAACGACAATTCTCTCTGTTTTAGAGTATGGCTCTTTCTGCTTCCTCTCAGCAGCTGATTGCCACCTGATCAAATTGGAACGAATTCAGTATCGTTGTTTGCGTATTGCCCTTGGCTGCATGCATTCGACGCATAACATGAGCCTGGAGGTGCTTGCTGGAGTCACTCTTTTAAAGCACCGTTACTGGGAGCTCTCACTTAGAATACTCGTCAAATGTGGAACAAGTAACACACTTGTCTTAGATAACTTCGATAAAATGCTTGAACTGACTTGTCGTTCAAGATTCCTTAGAGTCTATCTCAACTACATTTCTTCAGATCTTTGTCTTCCGTGTTATAATCCACCTCGAGTTTACTTCACCAACGACAGTTCCTCAATTGAATACGATCTGTCCATGAAATGCGCTATTCAAGGAATACCAGATCATCTTCGACAAATATCTATTCCCTCACTTTTTTCTGAAAAATATGAACATGTCAATTGCAACAACAGATATTTCACTGATGGTTCTCGCATCAACGGATCCACTGGCTTCGGTGTTTTCAATGTAACTTCAACCACCTTCCAAAAACTTCAGGAACCGTGTTCGGTTTATGTTGCTGAGCTGGCAGCAATTAACTTCGCTTTGGGGATAATTTCCAATCAGCCCGTAGACCATTATTTCATCTTCTCGGATAGTCTTAGTTCTATCGAGGCACTCCGGTCGATGAAACCTGTTAAGCACGCATCTTACTTTCTTACAACTGTAAGAGAGCAGATGCGTGTTTTGGTCGAAAGATCATTCAAGATTACCTTTGTTTGGGTCCCATCTCACTGCTCAATCTACGGCAATGAGAAGGCAGACTCGCTGGCAAAGGTGGGCGCACAGGAAGGTGAAGTTTATGATAGACAATACTCGAGCAACGAGTTTTTCCCATTAGTCCGTCAGAGTACTCTTCAAAGTTGGCAAAGAAATTGGACACACAACGAACTTGGACGGTGGCTATTTTCCATAGTTCCAAAAGTTTCTGGGCGAGCGTGGTTCAGAGGTGAGGACTTAAGTCGAGGCTTCATTCGCGTGATGTCGAGACTTATGTCTAATCACTATTCACTAAACGCACATCTGTACAGAATAAACCTTGTCGATAGCAACTTATGTAGGTGCGGAGCCGGTTATGATGACATCGATCACGTAGTTTGGTCCTGCTCGGAAAATGACGCCTCCAGAGAGCAATTATTGGATACCCTTGTGGCCCGAGGTAAACAACCCTTCAGGGAAGTTCGCGGTGTTTTGGGAGATCGTGATGTTGTCTATATGCAGGCCATTTATAGTTTTCTTTGTGCTTCTGACATCAAAATCTAACATTTTGTTTTTTTTTTCTTTCTTTAAAGTTTTTTTTTGTTCTGTCTCTGCCTTTTTTGTTCCGTAGAGCTCCATAGCTCTTGCCATCCGGAAGATGCTCCCAGTCGAACCATTCCTCGAGCACGACGACACGCCACATCGTCACTGACGCCAAATGCCCGGATGAGAAGCTGAAATTTCCTGATCCCAAATCCTAAGCCCCGTCCATCCTTAAACATTGTAAACTAACCTCGAGTCACCACGAGTACGCTGGCTTCTACCCCCCTCTTACTAACCGTATAATAAAATGATATTGATTGTATATATCACAAAGAACAATGGCTCCGTAAAGTGTTATACACGCCTGAGCCTACCAAATAAACGAAATTGGAAAAAAACCCAGATTAATCCACCTAGCGGTGATGGCGCCTTTCTCGCGCAAAAGGTAATAAATGTAGCCTTTACGCTTACACCTCGATGATGTACAAGAAAGGCAAAACAGTTACACCGTCTAATGTTATGATAGAAAATTTACACTAGTAGACGACAGATGGCGTTGCCAAAAGTTTCTCGAATTTCCTATGTTCGAATTTTGACTTTCGGACAATTTCATAGTACTATGAAACTGAACGAAGAGCATACTTACGCCTAAATGCGTGCAACACGAGCATCTTTATAGTACGATGAAACTCTTAATGGGAAGCCACGGATAAAATATTCATAGATGCAAGGCATTTTCATAACACATTATTGTTCTATGTGACTATGTCTCATCACTATTTTAATATTATCTATTTTTGCAATTTGCAATTATTATGAAATTCAATAGTGATCAACAGCGTTTTAGTCTCTGTCGGATGCAACTTGTTGCCAAGAAAATCAGTTAAGAGTTTCTATGTGAAAATTTGGCTAATGTTTTTTGTGGCATTTTGTGCACACACACACGCACACACATACACACACACACACGCACACACGGACAGACAGACATTTGTTCAGCTAATCGAGCTGAGTCGAATGGTATATAACACTATGGGTCTCCGGGACTTCTATCAAAAGTTCGATTTTGGAGTGAAATGATAGCCTTTCGGTACAACTTAGTTGTACGAGAAAGGCAAAAACACTAACAATGCTGTAAGCAGTGGCAATGACGTTTCCAATGAAGATTATCTGCTTCAAATAGGTTTACCTCTGGCGTACATAACCAGTTTTAGGCCTAAGTTAAGTCTCGTACAATACATGTGAAGAAAAAGAACTCAGATGGAAACGAAATTCACTTTTTATATTTACTCAATTCTTCGGGTGGACGATTACGGACATGAAACGTTAGAAGCAGCCTAGGATACTTTTTTCTAGTGGAAGATGCTGCGTACAATACCAAGAGGCCTAAAAAGACATGTGGCTCATACTCATGAATTACAAGCAAAATCCATCATCAAAGGAGAAAACATTCAGAATCTCATAAAATACGGCGCACTTCGGTGGGCAGGTCATCTGGAAAAAATGTCAGAAGATAGAAATGCAAAAACAATATTCACCAGAGAACAATATAGATGCCAGAGATAAATTATTGTTTTAGCCAAAATTTCAAAACATAAAAAATAACTCTAAAAATACTTTAGAAGCGCTTGAACTTTAAAAATGTTTTTCAAAATTTGATTCCCGTGTCAAGATAGGTTATCTACCCAAGTAACATTTTAAGTTTTATAACGCTCTTGAAGACCATAATTTGCTCTTCAAGTGTGTTATAAAACCACCTTAAAGCCAAAATGTTACTAGGGTATATAGATACGATGAAATATTTTAAAACACCCCGTACCTCATTTCTAATGACCTTGCCCAACTTTCTGTGAAAAAAAATCAGAGGTACATGAAACTTCGATAATAATCCATTTTTTACACCGTGTGACGCTATTTTCGTTTCAAATATTGACTTCGAAGACTTTTTTACGTAGTAAATTCAACATTCATACAAATAACCTAGTGTATTTTAAAGGCTAGGTCATAATGATTTAGTAGAGCTGTCTTGATCA
This sequence comes from Armigeres subalbatus, assembly GCF_024139115.2. Lineage (NCBI taxonomy): Eukaryota > Metazoa > Arthropoda > Insecta > Diptera > Culicidae > Armigeres > Armigeres subalbatus. Next base: position 104,950,964 of record NC_085141.1, on the reverse strand, counting down.
ACTTCACACCAAACCAGATTACTCAAAAAATGTGTGATAATTTAATTTATTTTAATAAATGTGAACGCATTTCAGAAAACTAAAGTTGTTGATTATTGCTACGTGAAGCAGTACATGTTTTGAAAATATTTGTTTCGATTTTAAATGTAAACACCCATTGTTATTTCATGTTTTGTCTTAAAAATGATCATCTCACCCTCCCCAGTTGACGGTATTTGTAATGGACTTTTTTTTTTATTTTCACGGAAAATTGTTTCAAATTTTTAAGGGAAATGATTCAGATATTCTTCGGAATTTCCACAGAAGATGTCACTTGCTGAACAAATCTTCTTCTTCTTCGATGGCTCTACATTCCAACTGAAACTTGGCCTATTTTTCAACATAGTATTCTATTAGCATTTCCTCAGTTATAATAATTAAAAGCTTTTAAATGCACGCCATTGCATAAGTATGTTTATTGTGTGGCAAGTACAATGGATACACTATGCCTAGGGTGTTGAGAATGTTTCCAACCTGAAAACATCCTAGACGAAAGGCATTCGGTGGAAATCTTTTTTTCAAATGCCATTTGACCGAATAACATGCTAAGGCAAGAGTTATCTAGCCAACTTCCATTAGGGTGAAACGGTTATAAGGTCGAAAACGGAGCTGCCGAAAAAATCATTTGGCTGAAAGCGACATTCGGGCGAAGTGGTCATACACACCACGAACTGATAATTTGGCTGAAAAAGTTGTTTTCCCCAACAGATCATTTGTCTGAAAATGGCGTTTGGCCGAAAATGTCGTTAGGCCGAACGGACCAAAAGGCTGAAAATGTCATTTGCCATATCGTCATATGGACAAAAATATAACCTCATTCGGCTAAATGGCCTTTTCGACCAAGAGATATTTTTGGGCCAGATAAACTATTCGGCCAAACGAATTTTTCGGCAATATGAGCAGTTCGGCCAAACAACACTTTCGCATTTTCGGCCAGATGGCCCTTTTTGCCAAAGGACCATTTCGTCCAAAACGTCATTTTGTGCTACTTTTTCGGCCTAATGCCAAACGACATTATTGGCCATATGCCTATCTCTCCCAAATGATTTCCAAAGGGAATTCTTTAGCCTTTCCACAAGAAATTATTCAAAACTTGTACGGATATTTTTTTTAATGGTCATGGGAAATTGTTCGGAATTTTCTGGAATTTGCACCTCATTTTCTGGAAAGAGTACCTAAATTATACATAAATTCTACGGTAAACTTTTCCAAATTATTAACGGAAATTTAGTCAGGATTTAAACTGCAGTATTTTCGGCTTTTCTTCGAAAAAAATCTTCGGAATTTCCACTGAAAGTTCTTCTTAGTTTTTATGGAAAGCTTTTTCGAACGGAAAAATTGTATGGAATTTTCGAGAGAAATCCTCTGGAATTTCAATTTCGTTCTGGGAATATAAACCTTTCCCGGTTTATATTCACCAAAACGAAATTGAAATTCCAGAGGACAGAGGACAGAAAATTTTAATCGGCGTGTAAAACTGTAGATCAGTGACGTTTTACTTTTCAAACGGCGACCCATTACAAAAATGTCGGCGGCGGCATGATGCCATAAACTGCCCAACAAACATTCACTAGTTGAACTAACATCAGTGTGATGATTTAATTCAGCGCTGTGTTGAATAATGTCTGTACTATTTCTTATCACAACTTCTGTTCAAGCTTTGTTCACACAATTTTGGCGAAGTTATACAACTACAACATCTCATTTTGAAAAACAACTTTATTAACTGATTCGTTAAACCTTTAATAAGCATTTTACTAAGCCTCAATTCAGCTACATGTGAATTCTTCGAAAATAATAACGCATAGAAGGTAACATCAGTAAGATCTCCAATGAACGTATTTTGAAGCAATTGCTATTTTCATATATGTATCCCATATTTTAAAATTTTCCTAAATCGGGTCTCGAACTGCTGTCATTTGATCATCCGCCGGTAACGTTGTCATCCGCGCCATCCTTGATTTGTTAGATATGGCTCACTCAGTGCATAACATAAATAATCTTATTGCTGAATATGAATCATAATTGGACTCTTATTCAATAAGTCGATCTGTCAAACTACAGTTTGTTAATAACTGTACAAGATTTTTATTTCAACCATTGTTCAGCCAGTCATAACCATCGCACACTATAGGAAAAATACGTAAAAATAATGTCGATAAACGATAAAATAAAATCCGTCCCTAATGCTATTTATGGATTTATGAAAATAAAATCAATGTACAGTGATCGTTCGCTAATTGGGGCACGACCTCACCCCAGCTAGCGAATGCCGTTCGCTAATTGGGGCGGTTTGACAAGCGTCAATGTTGTTTACTTTTGGCATTGAACAAAAGAAAATTTAACGCGCCAGAAAATATCGATCCTGTCAAACACGGAAACAAAACGTCAACGCGTTTTTGACATCACATTCTGACGTTCAGCTGCTTTTTAGTTGGGTTTCGCCCCAATTAGCGAACCCCCAACTAAAAAGCGCCCCAACTAGAAAAACCCCAATTAGCGAACGTTCACTGTATATTCGGCCTTCCTCAGAATCTCTTGATAATCGTTTGCGAATTGATTGTCAAATGCTAAGATTATTCCAATTTCGCAGCAATAAAGATCAACAACCATGCGATAATATTGGGATTCCACATATCAAAGATTCAATAATTTTCCGATGTTATTCAACGGCGTTTAGTAAATTTAGTTTCGCATGAATGTATGATTTTTTTTTTATTGCTCCAGAAGTTTCATTCGTTATAATCTCCGACAGTTTAATAAATCACGAAAATAAAAAGCATGTCTTGAAAATAAATCATTATTTTTCTATAAATTGAAAGATCTAGAATTCAGATTTTCTCTCAAACTGAAAAAGCATGTTTTTTCCCACTGTGCGATAGATCAGATAAATGTGAAATCCAATGGTTAAGAAGGACAAAGGTAAAGAAGGATGTCTAATGTCTGCTTATTAACTTACTATTCAAACTCAATTCGACCACCCTTTCAGAGCATCACATCATAGTCGAACAGAGAACTTTAAAAATCATTAGTTCAGTACATTGTTAAACTTCCCCAATGTGCTGAAATGTGATAAAACGAAAACGTAAGTTCGACTTCAAATAAAGGTAGTAAACAAATAAATAGGCCATGTCGAATATTAGTTAGATTAAATACTGAAATGAAATCTGTCTAGAAAATTATTCAGCATCCATTTTATTCAGCTACAAAGATCACAAATAAACAATAATTCAACCTAGATGCTTATTTGTAGCTTGTCGTTGTTTGTTGGGTGTTGCTGTTGGTGGTGGTGGCGCACACCTCTAACCACCGTGCGCTCCTCCGGAAGATCTGGAAAATCCCACAAAAAGGCAAATCTGCGAATTTAATCGAAAAAGCATCAGGATTTTATAAATGCATTTGTTTTCATATTCTGAGTATGGATTTGATGTTGTGGCCTAAGCATGTTTACTATGACCCTCGGGAAGATCTGGAACATGCGGAAAATGCCAAAAAAAATGCAAATCACGGAACGAAAAATGGATTTACTTCCCAGACTTCGAAACGATACGAAATCAAGGTCCTTTTAATTCGAAATTTCACGAAACGAAACGAAATTTATTTTTTTTTTCCGCGGAATTTTGTATATACCTACGCAATTCTGATTTCATCTTTAAAATCAAATAACTGCTTTGCGACCAATAGAGTTATACCTAGTAACACAAGAAGCAGTCTGTGACAAATTGCCGCGATCCCGGTTTTACACCATTGGCGAAAAGGCAATACCCCAGCATCTGTGCCGCTTTCAAAGGAATTCATCGTGGAGTGTGTGCACCCGAATCTGATCAATTTTATGTCAGTTCAGCTTTATATCAGTAAGTATATAACAATATAGAATTTGTAGGATTTTTTGGTATTCGGATTCAAATTCTGTTAAAAACCTTATTTCACTTAAGAATTATTAGATTATGCTGAAGCATACTTCATATTGACTTATCAGCGTGGTTTTACAGTAGGGTAAGGTGGGTAGACTTGATCCCCGGGGAGCCTTGATCACCCCCTGTTTTATCGAGAACTAAAGTAGTTTTGTTCTAGAGTATTTTTAGTATAGATCCTCTAGGCAAATGACCTTTATGTGGTGAGTTATTTTTTGGATTGACAACCTTATTTATTCTGCAGGGCGGTTTGTATGTTTTGACCTTCCTGAAGATTTTTTTATTGGCCACACAAAATTCGAATAACTTTTCATAGCAATGACCAAATGCTTTCGTTTTTTCACAGCACAAAGCCATAAATGTGCTTAATGATTCGTACTGATGAAAATGTCAATATTCCATCAAAGTTTAAGGATATTTGAATTTGAAGTTATTGCCTCAATATGGGGACATTTGATCCCCCATTAGTCACCCATACAAAATTTTGAAAAAAAAAATCAGAAAATATAAATCTGTTCTCAGGCTTCTAATTTTTTGTAGATTCGACAGATTTGATAAAGGGTTGGCAGGAAAAATTATTTATTGCGTAGATATCATAGAAAGGGGATCAAGTCTCCCCAAATTTTAAAATTGCATGTGCTGTCGAATCCAATAACAAATATCGTTCATGTATACGCACAGCAATTCGAAAATTGCGCGTATTTTGAAGGAAAAATATTTAAAAAATCTGAGGGCACCTTCTAATTTTATCATAGCAAGTTCTTGGAGAGGGATCAATTTCCCCCGAATATTTTAAAAGTAGATTTTTGACAGCACTCTGAAAAATCGATTGCGTATCAATATCAACAATAATTTAAGGACTGTCATACATTAGTAAAGTTAAATACTATATTTCTTAGAGAGTCTGTGTGAAAATCGCGTGTGTTTATTTATTTTTGACTGTGATACATCGGAAATCAGAAAAGGGGATCAAGTCTACTCAGTCTCCCCTATTGAGCTAACTCAAAACCAGAAAATTAATGCATAGATTTAATTTTTTTATCCAGTGGTTTTATCCATTTCATTAACATCTGCCAGGCGTATATGCAAATAGAGAATTTTTAATAGTCTACATTTGCTCGCTGGACGAATCCTCTGCACCTTTCTAAAATGCCCAAAGATATGTATTTCAGAAATGTGATTATAAAGTTTTTACGGCAGCAGTTTGCCCGGTATGAGGAAACAATTTTTCATTTCTCATACAAAAACTTGTAATAATAGGATATCATTTCCTACCAAATTCAACCTTTTTATAGGAAGCTCGGAGACCCATAATCTTATATACAATCAACTCGGTGAACCAAGCTATTGTCTGTTTGTCATTGTGTAAGTTATTTTGAAAACTCGAAGACGAAAACCGTGTTTTAAATTAATCCAACGCAACATCAATGTGCTTAGTTTAATAATAATGTTTTCCTTAGGGCCTTCTTAACTTTTAAGCGGTGCTTAGTTATGCGTTTGTACCAGGTTTGAGGCCTAAGAGGTGAAGTTCAGCCTTTTATGAGAAAGAGGCGCTCTAAAAATACTTCACAAGGGCCCTACGAATCTACGCCACGGATTTTCTCCTTTGACAAAGGTGTAATGATCTGATTCATATCATTTGCACTCTGAGCCTGATGTCTTTCTTAAATTGAATCACTTTCGAAAAAATAGGATAGAATAGTTAAGAATATTTTTCGTTTTCCGCTGGTTGTTTCAAAACACTGAAGACGTTTTATTAAAAACTAAATACGTATTTGTCTACTCAGAATGGGATTATGTAGTAGCGTTAATAGAAAAATATGTATAACATTAAGTTTGAAAACAGCTTCAAGATTTAGTTCAGCGGCGCAGCCAAAATTGTGATAATACACGACCACTTTGAGACAGTATGGTTTAAGTCTATTTTTTTTTTTCGAAATTCCGCGAAATTCCGTTAAATTTCGTTAAAAGCTTGATTTTTGTAGCGAAATTTTTGTAATTTTACGAAACGAAACGAAATCAAGAAATCAGATTTCGCCATGCTCAGATTCCGCGAAATTCCGCTCAATGGTTCGTTGTTTGAATTCCACTAGTGACGGAGTTGTAGCTATAGTTTTAGTGACTTAGACTAAATGAAAACAAAATAAAGTCATTTAGTTGGAGTTACTGCAACTAGCGCTCTAACTCCGTTGATAGTTGAATTCTAATAACAAGCCATTGGGCAGAGTTGTAGAGGGGCCTTCGCATTGGAGGTCCACCATTCAACATATTTTGAAATTCAGTCTCTGGAATGTGTTATTGACGGACTACTAAATTATCGAGCGCAAGTTGTTGAATGATTGTTAACATCCTTGTTGAAGGTAACCACGTTCCCTTCGACCCTCAGTGGGTTCGAGTCCCAATACATTTTTCAAATCAAAATTTCCCACATAATGTACATATTTCCATCTGAGTTTTCAGAACATTGTAAATTAATGTCCAAGTCGGGTGGTTTAATATTCGGTTATTTGTGCGTATTTTAGAGAAGTACGCAGAACGATCGCGTGACCATCCGATATATTTTGTTCTGCTTTATGCGGACGGTAAATAAATTAAGTTGTGCGCGCTTGGTCGTATTTGAGGTTAGGTTAGGTTCGATAGAAAGGAAAGTGAGGAATATTTGGAATGTGCATAATTATACCCCATCCCGTAGATCGCATCGATTACCGAAGTGAATCCAGATAAATTATCCTTTGTGACTAACACATTGTCCTATTCCAAGTCCCATTCATTTGGTTCTCTGTACAATTTCGCAGGTTCTACTCAATCACGGAGTAGCAACTACGAATTGTACCGTCATGCTGCTTAGTGTTAGGTGATTTGACGGAATGCCGTTTGGTTTATTACTTCGAATATGTTAAAGAATATAGTTCTGGAGTGAATATTACATGCATTCTTTCTTCAATTTGCTTTCTTTTTTTTTTCTATTTCTTACTTATCTATCCTTTCTTCCACTTTCAACTTTCTTTTCCTTTAACAAACTTTCTTCTTTCTAATTTCTTTTTTCTCTTTTTTTCCATCTCCGTTCTTTCTACTCAGTTTTCTTTTTCTTTCGTCTTCTTTTTTCGTTTTTATTTCTTTTTCTTTCTTTAATCTTTCTCCCTTCTAATTTTTCCTCTTTTTTTATCTTTTTTCTGAATATTTATTACTCCAAGCTTTCTTTTTCTTTCTTCTTATTTATTCACATTTACTTTACTTTGAGAATAACAGCTTTTCAGTCTCACAATAAAATCATATTTACCTTACTTTTTCTCCTTTTGTTACTCATTCCTCTTCTTCTTTTATATATTTTTTAATCTTTCTTCTGATGTGTAACAGAGATCAATTTTGTAAAAAAACACGTCTCCCCCTTTTTTCGATGGCACTTCCACTCTCAATAATCGTCTCCATGGATAGAAAATATTCGTACTAAACAATTTGGTTGAAATCGGTCCACGTGTTCAGAATTTACTCATTTTTTTCATTTTTTAAACAATACCTCTCCCCCACATCCTCCCCGTTTTCCCAGTGATCCTCCCTGCCTCATATAATCGACGCCTTAGTATGGAGACTATTTGCACCAAATTCAATTGAAATCGGTCCTGGGGGTTGGAAGTTACACTGAATTGCTCGTTCTTTTACCTATGACATTTTTCTTTTACCTATGACTGACCCCTATAAGTGGAGTTTTACTTCTTAAAAGTCTCATTTTGAGAAGTTGGTAGCCTTTCTTCTTACTGTCGCAATATCATTACTAAATTTCCCATTTCTTGCTACTGATTCAAATGAATCACATCCAATCCTAGATTCCTGCCCAATCATCACATATACAGCGCAGTCATAATTTCATGTGACTGTGTTGATGGCCCACAATGTACACCTGTCAACATTATTTGACGCGTTCTGCCTCTGTGTTAACTAAGGAGTAATCCATCGAACACTTATTGACGAGTTCACACAAAATATACAACAGCCTACCAGCAGATAAGATAACCCATCGATTCCCATCCGTCGGTACGGATGGTACGGATAGCTGCGCGCACTATATCGATTTTCTATCCATTATTTTGAACGAGATAATCTCGAATGCGAATGTATTTTAGATCAGAGCAAAGGGGAGATATAACTGTCAATCCGTCCGCTGCAGCACAACACCATCTTTGACATGCTAATCCACGGCGTATATATTTCTGATCATCCACAAGGCTTTCGAAAGACGTCGGTACTTCACACATTCCGAGTTCAATTTGATTATTTGAATCTGCCACAGTTGGAGTTCGTTGAAACAGACAACAAGTTGATGAGGCGGCGAGGAGCTAAAATTGTGAAATGTGCATCGCATAGTGTTCTTTCGTCTAACAGCTTCCTAGTTGACAAGATGCCAAGTTGATGCGAATGTAACTTGCTGTTATTTCAGTTGAAGGTTGCCTGATTGGATTTATTTTCTTCCTCCAAGATTTTGGAAGGTAAACATCGAATCGACCAAGTTTCACTTGCAGTGGTCTTGTCTTCAATATTGTTCTACTTACGCCTGTGAAAGTGATTTGTTAATTCATTACAATTTTATGTAAAAATTCAAAATAATTTCTCGTGAAAATTCACAATTCCATCCGGACAATTTGAAAGAATTTTCCTCTAAAATTCATAATTTCCTGAACAAATTCAGAAGAATGGGACATCGAAATTCGGGAAAATTCTCCACATACATCTCACATGGAAATTCAGAGAAAAAAAATTGCCCGTGATAATTCGAAATAGTTCTCCACGGAGACTCAGAAAAAAATCCAGCGGAAACTAAAATGATTTACCTGTAAAAATTAGGAAGAATATGCTCTGGAAATTCGGAAAAACTTCATGTGAAAAGTAAATACAGAACCGACCATGCTACGGTTCCAGTAACTTTATCCTCAATATTGTTAACTGCTTACTTTCGCCAGTGAAAGTGATTTGTCATCACTTTATAAGTCGTAAAAGCGCATCATAACTGCAACCGTGTCCGGTATTTTCAAGCGCTGCTGCTTGATGATGAAATTGTGCGACATGGTCGATAATGCATTTAGCTAAAACGGCCATTAATAATGCACAAGCTTTTCCGCTGGAGTACACATGACGTTCACGGCTCACGTTCTAGAGCCGTATTGTTACCGGTCAAAAGAGTGAGAAGACATCAAGATAAGGGCAGAAGTATTTAACGCTATACTGAAGTTTTAATTGATGGCATGAACATTTGTAATTATGACATGAGCTTGGTTAAACGATTCGATTACACATCGACGATAATCACCATGTTCCAAATTTGCTAACGAATCACCGTCGCAGCCAAAGCATCATAATCAAAAAAGTTATGGAACTGTTCTATGTTATTCGGATTCAAACATTCTAACAACAATAATGGGTCAATCTGATCAAGCTCAAGAAATATTCAGAATCAGTCAACATTTTGAACCATACTAGATTATCTCCATTGAAGCCTTTTAAGTTAACTGTTTTTAATTTGTGCTAAATGCCAAAGCTGATCTCAACCATCAATTTGATTCATATTACGACCACTTGAGCACATTTTTTACTTTGAAGGTCTCTAAGCTATTTATACCCATTGATCCCGTTATGATCTATCCTCGTACCCTCGTTTTACGTTTGAGTCATTTTTGGAAGTAAAATTTAGGTGGTAATCCTGCAAAGACACAAGGTTTCAAGACCGTCCTGCCTAAGCGCGGAAAATAGAACCGAGCGAAATACTCAATACAATAATTATAAAGAGGTTACCATAAGCTTTGAGAGCCTCTTATGCAGTTAATTGGTAAGAATAATGACTTAAACATCTTCTACGCAAACACACAAAATCCTCGAAAAACTTTGTAGACGGCTTCTCCCTAAATTTCACATATCCGGAGATGTCTAACTAGAATAGTAGTCATATATACTAGCGCTGCCCTGCAAATGAAATCTATACTAACCAGATTCTTAACACATTTGATATCAAATCCTCAGACAACTTTGTAAATTACAGCAACTCTCTAAATCCCGATACATATATCCAACCAGACCGATCATATACACTAGCGCCGGTCCCCCACGAGCATCGTCCAGGTCTCGTGTCCGTAGAGGACTATATCGGTCTAATGAGCGTTTTGTAGATTGTCAGTTTGGTACGGCGGCGAACTCTATTCGATCGCTCCGTCTTGCGGAGTCCAAAGTACGTTCGATTTCCAGCCACTATGCGTCTCCGAATTTCTCTGCTGGTATCATTTTCGGCAGTCACCAGTGAGCTCAAGTACACAAATTCTTCTACCACCTCGATTTCGTCATCACCGATGCAAACTCGCGGTGGGTGGCCAACATTGTCTTCTCTTGAACCTCTTCCTATCATGTACTTCGTTTTTGACGTGTTTATGGCTAGTCCGATCTGCTTAGCATTCCCCTTCAGTCTGATTTAGGCTTCCTCCATTTTCTCAAAGTTACGTGCCACAATATCTATGTCGTCGGCGCAGTTAAATAGCTGGACCTTCTATCCACTTCAGCGGCATAACTACCTCCTCCCAAATGTTGGTAATGACCCAGTGCAGCGCTCTAGTCAGTGCCTCACCACCGTGTTTTTTTTCCAATTTGTTTAGTTAATAGGCTCAGTTATTTTAATGTAAACTTTACGGTGCCGAAAGCAAAAAATATTATGAATATTACTTTGAATATAATATTTTATTAATAATATGATCTCCGGACGCACTTCTTTTTCGGCCACGTTGTCGAACTGGTACTTGAACCAGACCCGGAAGCTGACAGTTGAGCCCGTCGCTGATCCGCAGGTGGATGGGATATAGCTTCCTTAATCGCGATTGCAACCTCTTCCAGTGTTACGTCGTCTTTTTTATGAAGGTTTTTTTTTATCCGACTGTGTCCAGCTTTCTGACTTCGGACTTTCCTCTAAAACCTCGATGAAGTCATCATCCGAGGTTTCCGATGATACTCGTTCTTCTTCCTTTCCAGCTACGACGCCAGCATACGTGGTACCTTTCTCTTGCTTTCCTGGTTTGTTCCGCGTATGTTGAGGACAGGAATCCCGTCGATGACCAAATGCTTGACATCGAAAGCATGTATCCTTCAGTCCGTCGTAAAAAATCGTCCTTTTAAACCGGAGACATCTATGGATGGTGGAATACCTTTTTCGACTTCCATGTGTATACCACGGACACCTGTGAATGTCCCAGGCCCAAATCCGAGGGAAATTTTTCTCTCACAATACGATCCACTTTGCCAAATATTCCGAGCACCAGCGATAAATTTTCATCTTTTAATTTCCGGCGGCAGATCAAATACGCGGACATACCGCAAATTGATACCTGCGATTTCCATCTGAATTTCAACCGACGTCCAACTTGAGTAAACAAACTTTAGCGGTTCCGTATTCTTCCATCGCATCATGGAAAACGAATTTGATGAACAGCGAGCGATCGTATGCTGTTTTGTGTCCATGAGCAATAAATCAGTCTCCATCTGCTTCAAAAAGCTGGCTGGATTTCTGCCCAAGAAGGACGCGGACTTCCAACTGGGAACCGAAACTGAACGGTATTAGCAAATACGCTGTTACTCATTTCGGTTTCTAGTGCGATTTCTACGACTGATGACACCACCGGCGAACGAAAAACAATGGAAACAATGGATATCAAACGCGCGTGATGGCTACTGAAGGCACCGAAAATACGAAGGCTGTCCAGAGCATAACTTTTCCGTCGGTACCTGATAACGCCAGCGACTAAACTGGGCCTCACAACCGTGTTTAAATAGCTCTCCTGGAAGTTGGTCAACCCCAGGGGATTTGTTGTTCTTCAGTCGGCCAGTCTGTTCCTGGACTTCCTGGAGATCCGGAGCCGGTAAAATCATGTCCCAGGCGCGTTCTGCCAGGTCCATCACCATACCGCCATCTTCGTCTGCCACATCGCCATTCAGGTGTTCTTCATAGTGCAGCCGCCACCTTTGGATCACTTACACATATGAGGCTGGGGCACGTGGCTCTTACGTAAACGGTTCAACTTCTCATACAACATTCGTGTGTTATTGTCGCGGTACGGTTGCTCCGTCTTTTCTCGGTCTCGATCTTCCTGCTGGCGCTTTTTCCTCCGTTCCGCGCCCGTTTGTATTGTGCCTCGTTGGCCCTCGTGCGGTGTTGCAGCAATCTCGCCCATGCTGCATTCTTCTCCTCATAAACTGCTCACAGTCGCCGTCGTACCAATCGTTTCTCTAATCCTGTGGCCAGTGTTGGTAAAATCACTCATAAATCTCAATCAACGAGCGCTCCCGTGCGAACGAAATCATCTGCGATTTTAAAGGAATGCATCACGCTTGAATTTTTCATGCCAAAACGCATCATTTCACTCATTTGCCAAAAAAATCATTTTGGTTTAAAAACGCATTTGGAATCAATTTGGGGGCAATTTAATGCTTATCATAAAAGAGTGTATAATATTTTATGCGACAAACGTCAATTCATTGTTTTTAGCGAAGGACAACAAAAGAAAACCAACGATGATTCAAATGGATGATTCAACTCATCCATGAGTTTTTAGGTGCTGAGTTGGGTGCGTTTCAACTCACGCTTGATTTGAATCATCCATGAGTTTTGAGATTTTGAGTTTTTACCAACACTGCCTGTGGCACCGTGTGAAGTGCAGCGGTGCTTCAAATGGCGGATTAAATATCTCTTCAGCCATCTTCAAGAGACGCTGCGCCCAGCTGCTTTTCAGTTGGGAGTGTCACTTCCAGCTGCTGCGCGTTGTTTTGGGCTAGTCTACCGTCTTGTGGCCGCCCAATGTTTAGCCGCGGCAGACGACTCCGACGCGTGTTGTACACCGTCGAGAGTTTTGAGCGCAGACATACTGCAACGAAGTAGTGGTCGGATTCAATATTCGCACAGCGGTAAGTGCGTACATTCGTGATGTCGGAGAAGAATTTATCGTCGATTAGAACGTGGTCGATTTGGTTTTCCGTTTCTTGGTTAGGTGATCTCGATGTGACCTTGTGGATATTTTTGCGGGGAAAGAAGGTGCTTCATACTACAATTCCGCGGGAGGCTGCGAAGTTTAGGCATCGTTGGCCGTTATCATTTGATACGGTGTCTAGACTATCGGGTCCGATGACCGGTCTATACATTTCCTCCCTTCCTACCTGTGCGTTCATGTCGCAGATGACGATTTTGACGTCCCGCAGTGAGCATCCGTCATATATCTGTTCCAGCGGTGCGTAGAACGCTTCTTTCTCGTCGTCGGGTGGGCTGTGCACGTTGATGATGCTATAGTACTCTATACTATGTATGTATTCGTATAACACTTCATGACTCATAAAGATATATGCATATATGGTATATAAATTTGTGTTATACCCATAGACTAGACTATGCATATTGCAAACAGCTCACCCTGGTTCGAAAAATGCATTTAAATTCGATGGTTCATGTTCCTGTTGAATATTATTTTGTTCGGTAGTTGAAACTTCTTTATTACTTTGAAGACATTAAACACTGTTTTTTTTTGTAATTCTGTCTGTAAGTCGCGTCGCATCGCTCGTCGCGTTTACTCTGGCTTGCCCCTAAATATCCGAAGCGCACTTGCACCACCGTAATTGTAGCACGTAAGGCACATTAGGGGGCAGCAGGGACTTTGTCCAAGGGCTTGACGATCCCTCCCCAGGCCATCTGCGAGTTGTGGCGCCTGCCTAGGATGTGGTGGGGTTTGACAGTGGGCCCTGTTAAACCTCTATAAAAAGCTGCATGTATCCGCAAGTAGGCTCCGCCAAAGCGACCGTGTGCCGCTCAAAGCGCACAAGCCCAAGTCCTGGTGTTAGGTGGGACGCTAAACAGCCCTGACACGACGAGACAGGAGGTTTGCGCAGGCCCAATAAGCCGCCTGGAAAACCAATAATTACGAACAATATAAGAGATAATGCGACTCGATATAATCGGCAAAGACCTAGGCGACGAATAAAGGATCACGATTGGAAGCTTGGAACATGGAACTGCAAGTCGCTAGGTTTCGCAGGTTGCGACAGGATGATCTACGATGAATTACATCCCCGCAACTTCGACGTCGTGGCGCTGCAGGAGATTTGCTGGACAGGACAGAAAGTGTGGAAAAGCGGGCATCGGGCGGCTACCTTCTACCAAAGCTGTGGCACCACCAACGAGCTGGGAACCGGCTTCATAGTGCTGGGAAAGATGCGCCAACGCGTGATTGGGTGGCAGCCAATCAACGCAAGGATGTGCAAGCTGAGGATTAAAGGCCGTTTCTTCAACTATGGCATCATCAACGTGCACTGCCCACACGAAGGGAGACCCGACGACGAGAAAGAAGCGTTCTACGCACAGCTGGAGCAGACATACGATGGATGCCCACTGCGGGACGTCAAAATCGTCATCGGTGACATGAACGCTCAGGTATGAAGGGAGGAAATGTATAGACCGGTCATCGGATCGGATAGTCTGCATACCGTATCGAACGACAATGGCCAACGATGCATAACAATTGCAGCCTCCCGCGGAATGGTAGTCCGAAGTACTTTCTTCCCCCGCAAGAATATGCACAAGGCCACATGAAGATCACCTAACCAAGAAAAAAAAACCAAATCGACCACGTTCTAATCGACGATAAATTCTTCTCCGACATCACGAACGTCCGCACTTACCGCAGTGCGAATATTGAATCCGACCACTACCTCGTTGCAGTTTGCCTGCGCTCAAAACTCTCGACGGTGTACAACACGCGTCGAAGTCGGACGCCGCGGCTTAATATTGGGCGGCTACAAGACGGTAGGCTAGCCCAAGTATACGCGCAGCAGCTGGAAGTGGCACTCCCAACGGAAGAGCAGCTAGGCGCAGCGTCTCTTGAAGATGGCTGGAGAGATATTCGATCCGCCATTGGTAGCACCGCAACCGCTGCACTTGGCACGGTGCCCCGAATCGGAGAAACGACTGGTATGACAGCGAATGTGAGCAGTTAGTAGAAGAAGATTGCAGCATGGGCGAGATTGCTGCAACACCTCACGACGGCGAATGAGGCACGATATAAACAGGCGCGGAACAGACAAAACTCAATTTTCCGGAGGAAAAAGCGTCAGCAGGAAGATCGAGACCGTGAAGAGACGGAGCAACTGTACCGCACTAATAACACACGAAAGTTCTATGAGAAGTTGAACCGTTCACGTAAGGGCCACGTGCCACAGCCTGATATGTGCAAGGACATAAACGGGAACCTTCTTACGAACGAGCGTGAGGTGATCCAAAGGTGGCAGCAGCACTACGAAGAGCACCTGAATGGCGATGTGGCAGACGAAGATGGCGGTATGGTGATGGACCTGGGAGAACGCGCGCAGGACATAATTCTACCGGCCCCGGATCTCCAGGAAATCCAGAAGGAGATTGGCCGGCTGAAGAACAACAAAGCCCCTGGGGTTGACCAACTACCATGAGAGCTATTTAAACACGGTGGTGAGGCACTGGCTAAAGCGCTGCACTGGGTCATTACCAAGATTTGGGAGGAGGAAGTATTGCCGCAGGAGTGGATGGAAGGTGTCGTGTGTCCCATCTACAAAAAGGGCGATAAGCTGGATTGTAGCAACTACCGCGCAATCACATTGCTGAACGCCGCCTACAAGGTACTCTCCCAAATTTTATGCCGTCGACTAGCACCAATTGCAAGGGAGTTCGTGGGGCAGTACCAGGCGGGTTTTATGGGAGAACGCTCCACCACGGACCAGGTGTTCGCCATTCGCCAAGTACTGCAGAAGTGCCGCGAATACAACGTGCCCACACATCATCTATTCATCGACTTCAAAGCCGCATATGATACAATCGATCGGGACCAGCTATGGCAGCTAATGCACGAACACGGATTTCCGGATAAACTGACACGGTTGATCAAAGCGACGATGGATCGGGTGATGTGCGTAGTTCGAGTTTCAGGGGCATTTTCGAGTCCCTTCGAAACCCGCAGAGGGTTACGGCAAGGTGATGGTCTTTCGTGTCTGCTATTCAACATCGCTTTGGAAGGGGTAATACGAAAAGCAAGGATTAACACGAGTGGTACAATTTTCAATAAGTCCGTCCAGCTATTTGGCTTCGCCGACGACATAGATATTATGGCACGTAACTTTGAGAAGATGGAGGAAGCCTACATCAGACTGAAGAGGGAAGCCAAGCGGATCGGACTAGTCATCAACACGTCGAAGACGAAGTACATGATAGGAAGAGGTTCAAGAGAAGACAATGTGAGCCACCCACCGCGAGTTGGCATCGGTGGTGATGAAATCGAGGTGGTAGAAGAAATTGTGTACTTGGGCTCACTGGTGACTGCCGAAAATGATACCAGCAGAGAAATTCGGAGGCGTATAGTGGCTGGAAATCGTGCATACTTTGGACTCCGCAAGACGCTTCGATCGAATAGAGTTCGCCGCCGTACCAAACTGACCATCTACAAAACGCTCATTAGACCGGTAGTCCTCTACGGACACGAGACCTGGACGATGCTCGTGGAGGACCAACGCGCACTCGGAGTTTTCGAAAGGAAAGTGCTGCGTACCATCTGTGAATTTGGGGTGCAGATGGCGGACGGTACATGGAGGAGGCGAATGAACCACGAGTTGCATCAGCTGTTGGGAGAACCATCCATCGTTCACACCGCGAAAATCGGACGACTGCGGTGGGCCGAGCACGTAGCCAGAATGTCGGACAATAACCCGGTGAAAATGGTTCTCGACAACGATCCGACGGGCACAAGAAGGCGAGGTGCGCAGCGGGCAAGGTGGATCGATCAGGTGGAAGATGACTTGCGGACCCTCCGTAGACTGCGTGGCTGGCGACGTGTTGCCATGGACCGAGCCGAATGGAGAAGACTCTTACATACCGCACAGGCCACTTCGGCCGGTCTGAATAAATAAATAAATAAGACACATTAGAGGTCGTAGCACATCCAGCCGAAACATTTAAATTGAAAAAAACAAATGCTCGAGAAGCAGAAAAGTGTGACAGAAAATTTTAAATGCGTCTTTCCGCGAGCACAGCCTACTCCGTTTTTTATATTATCATTAGCATCCTAATAATTTCATAAGACAAGTTCGTACAAAATGCAATTCCTTCGCGAAGGTTGTGTATGCACGAGTATCAAGTGACGCTTGAAGTTACTTTTCTTGGCACATGATAGCAGTTTTCGACAGTGCTTACATCTAATGGTTAAATCCTGGAGATGTTCAAATTGAGCATTTATGATTGCCAGAGGCGCATCCACGTTCCAAATCGTGGGTAGGACAGTGGAGGCCCAAATCATTAATGTCATAAAATATGTTTTAAATTCCATCAGTATAACCAATGTATATGACTTATATGAGCATTATATAACATACTATAACAAGTAAAGTAATAAAAACGTTTATGAAATGCTTTTATAATACATGCATATATGTTGTATATTAGTTATTATTTACATTTTTAAAACTATTAAGTTGTTTTTGAGTTATAAAAATGTTTTGAATAACGCAAGCAAATTTTTGACCACGCCATAATTATGACAAAAGAAAAATGACATTTTATTCCATTTATATATTTATAATTCGATTTCTTAATGATCACCCATAATGCGCATAAAGTTGATTTTCAACAAATTCAGTTAAATTATTGACTGCAAAATGAGTGTGTTAAATGTATTTTTCCTTGCCATTCGAGATTTATTGTGTAACTTTCGATTGCACTTGGTGTAAATTCTTGCGCCACCTGCAAAATTAAAGAAAGCATTCATCGTTTTTATTTATTGACACATATCCTAAAAAATATCCGAAACCATTGCAATGGACGAGGCAATGAAGTCTTTCTGGGTGACATCACAGTGTCAATCAAAATGTTTGTTACCGACCGCAAAAAAAATTGACTTCTCAAAAAAATTAAAACCTTTTTAATAATTTTGAGTTCTATGTACATCTCGATGTTTCCCTTTTAAATTCATAGACTCATATTAGAGAGTCAACTGAAATGGAGAAGTACATATAGAAGAGATGCACTGATATAGTTCCTTTGGGAATTCTATTCCGTGTAAATGTTTGTATTCATTCATATACATTACTACTCTTTTGGTAAAACAAAACTAAATATTTTTCAAGGGGACTTGTGATTGCGTTCATTATTCCGGAGCGCAAGAATCACGATGCAAATCTCTATTTCGACAACAGATATAACTTGTTTGTAGCGCTGAATTGATTGCCAAAACAGCACTACATAAAAAGTTCTTTTTTGAAATAATCCTATTGTGCGAACAAAATGTTAAACAATTGGAATACTTTTTGGTCATGTGTTACTATTGTTCAGCCAACACTGTATTTTTTACTTCGAATTCGAATCATTGCTTTGTTATACAAGGATGCTGTAACTGCGTTCAAAACTAAACTCGGATGCAGCTTCATAACATATTTAAAACTTGTTGCATATTTGTTACGAGTAAGTTATTTTAACATAGAAATAACTGTTTTCAGTAACTTCAGAATGTAGAAGGAAGTCACATCATAAACATTGACGAACCTTGCCATTAGTTCCCAGTTAGTTTCGAACTGCCAAGAAGGAGAGATCATGCGATGAGTAATTGCAGATATGAAATATGCCTGGCATCCGTCGCCGAAGAACTGCTCAAACGGTCTCAGTCTGTTAAACAGGATTTTGAACGCCGAGCTCAGGAGCGTAATTCATTTGTGATTGGTACATTCTAGTCTTTGTCCTTTCTTATATATCGAGCATAATGAATCTAAAAATCATTTTCAAATGATTGAATACTAATTTCATCTAATCATATTTTTGCAGACATGACATTTTTCTCATATAAATCGACGAGTCAAGTACGGGACACTGTTTAGGCCGAAATACGTATCTGTCAAAGGTGTAAGGTGTAATTGTAAGAACTAGTCTTAAGACAAGTAAAGACATTCCACTAAAACTTCAAAATTATTTTCTTACCCATATAAATGTTTTTAGTTTTCTTCGTCTTTTTATTATTGCAGAAATAAATGCGATAATTAACTTGTTATATATTCGTCAAAAAATGCATATCATGTATACAACCGCATTTATATAACATCAATAAAACATTCACAATGGGGCCCTCCTTAGCCGTGCGGTAAGATGCGCGGCTACAAAGCAAGACCATGCTGAGGGTGGCTGGGTTCGATTCCCGGTGCCGGTCTAGACAATTTTCGGATTGGAAATTGTCTCGACTTCCCTGGGCATAAAAGTATCATCGTGTTAGCCTCATGATATACGAATGCAGAAATGGTAACTTGGCTTAGAAATCTCGTAGTTAATAACTGTGGAAGTTCTTAATGAACACTAAGCTGCGAGGCGGCAATGTCCCAGTGGGGGATGTAATGCCAACGAAGAAGAAGAAGAAAACATTCACAATGTTAGTTTCGATGAATGCTATAATGAAGTCATATTTACTTCTTGTTGACAAAGATGTAACAAAGAATAATTTCGCTTGAAAATGTTTACTTCAAACACTTTTAAACCTTTTATATAACAAAGAAGTTTATCCTTGTCACTATTACAACTTAAATACAACAAGTTTTTTATTTTTCTACGAAAGTAGATGTTTTTAGTGTTACTTGGGGGTCTAAGATTTTGTGACAGTTCATGTACTAGGTATACAAAAAAGCGTGACAGAGGGGGGGGAGGAGGTCTAGAAATCCCAAAAAGTAGTGGACGTCATATTTAAATCGCCCCTAAGCACGCGTCGCTGATACTTTTTCAAAATCATATTTGTTGTAGAAAAAAAAAGCATTCAATGATGAAAATGATGACGATTTGATGATTGTTTGTGCTTCCCGTATCCCCTTAAGAATGCACTATGGTCCAGGATACAGATTTACGCGGAAAGATGCATTTTACTCCAAAACTATATTTTTTAGAAAAAACTGTTGTTCTACAAATTTGTTCGAAATAGTAAGGCCATCATTATGGTTCTACCGAAAAATAGGGTGGCCTATCATTAAAAAAAAATAGAAAATATTTTTTTTATTTCTCGGAATACTGACATGTTATGTTCTACAAAGTTGTAGCGCAGCTTATTCCAATCAATTTCGCTAAAAAAAATTTTCTGTGGCTCTTAAGTTGGCTGATTTAGAGCAATTTTACCTAATTGGATTAGGGTGTACCTTGAAAAAACAGTATTTTTGATCTACTATTTTTGTTTTGGATTTCTCGAAAAAGTCGTGTTCAGGTGACTTTTAGAGCTCAGAAAAATGCAACTTTTGATGGGTAAATATGCTCAATATCTTTTTCCGATCAAAAGTTATAATCGTTTTTCTGTCAAAATTACATTTTTTCATAAATTGATATCTCCGGTTAGGGCAGACCAAAAAAATATGTTTACACGGCATTTGAAAGAGAAATTAATATTCTTTATTATGTCAAAAAATTGGGGATATGTTATTTTTTTATCTCAAGTTTTATCAATTTTACTAAAATCATGTTTTTTCAAATAAATTATTATAACTCGACAACGGAAGAAGATACAGACGATATTCTTATAGCAAATAGCAGAACACGCGTTTTGAAAAGCCCCAAAAGTCTTTGGAACTTGTTATTCGTGAGAAATGAAAACTAAAAAATCTACAGCTTCAACACTTTTTATAAGTTTTATCATTATCATCGTATTGCAAGATTTACGAGAAAAGATGCATTTTCGGTCTGAAGCATACTTTTAAGAAACAAAGTTTGTTCTACAAAGTTGTTCTGGATACTTGGGCCCTTATTATAGAGTTACCGAAAAATAGGGTGGGCCATTTTATCAAAATGTGAAATTTTTATTTTTTTTATTTTGCGGAATATTGACATAAAATGGTCTACAAAGTTGTAGCGCACCTTTTTCCAGTCAACTTTGCTATATAAACTTTTCATGTAGCTCTCAAGCTCACTTGTTTAGAGTAATTTTACTTACCAGGATTAGGGTGTCCCTTAAAAAACAATATTTATGATCTGCTCATTTCATTTTTTATTTTTCACGGATGTCACCTTCTGAAGACTTTTGGGGCTTTTTAAAACGCGTGTTTTGTTATAAGAATATCGTCTGTATCTTCTTCTGTTGTCGAGTTAAATCAATTTATTTGAAAAAAACATGATTTTAGTAAAATTGGTTAAACTTAAGATAAAAAAATAACATATCCCCAATTTTTTGACACAATAAAGAATATGAGTTCCTCTTTCAGATGCCGTGTGAATATATTTTTTTGGTCTGCCCTAACCGGAGATATCAACTTATGAAAAAAATGTAATTTTGACAGAAAAACGATTATAACTTTTTATCGGAAAAAGATATTGACCATATTTACCAATAAAAAGTTGCATTTTTTTGAGCTCTAAAAGTCACCTGAAGACGACTTTTTCGAGAAATCTAAAACAAAAAAAGTAGATAAATAATACTGTTTTTTTTAGGTACACCCTAATCCAATTAGGTAAAATTGCTCTAAATCAACCAACTCAAGAGCTACAGAAAAAGTTTTTTTAAGCAAAATTGATTGAAATAAGCTGCGCTACAACTTTGTCGAACATAACATGTCAATATTCTGAGAAATAAAAAAAAATATTTTCTAATTTTTTTTTATGATGGGCCACCCTATTTTTCGGTAGAACCATAATGATGGCCTTACTATTTCGAACAATTTTGTAGAACAACATTTTTTTCTAAAAAATATAGTTTTGGCGTAAACTTCATCTTTCCGCGTAAATCTGTATCCTGGACCATAGTGCAATGTTTAGCCGCGGCAGACGACTCCGACGCGTGTTGTACACCGTCGAGAGTTTTGAGCGCAGACATACTGCAACGAAGTAGTGGTCGGATTCAATATTCGCACAGCGGTAAGTGCGTACATTCGTGATGTCGGAGAAGAATTTATCGTCGATTAGAACGTGGTCGATTTGGTTTTCCGTTTCTTGGTTAGGTGATCTCCATGTGACCTTGTGGATATTTTTGCGGGGAAAGAAGGTGCTTCAGACTACAATTCCGCTGGAGGCTGTGAAGTTTAGGCATCGTTGGCCGTTATAATTCGACACGGTGTCCAGACCGGTCTATACGTTTCTTCCCTTGCTACCTGTGCGTTCATGTCGCCGATGACGATTTTGACGTCCCGCAGTGGGCATCTGTCATATATCTGTTCAGAGGCGCGGTCACGTTCCAAGACGTGGGTAGGACAAAAACTGAATTTCAGGGACTTTCGGATTTCAAGAGATTTTTCCGGACATCCTCGGATAAGTTATTAAACTCGCTATGACTAATCATTACACTTCCAGAGTTCGTAGATCATTTCCAAGAAGCATGTCTTACGAATTTTCAGAAGTGGTTATGGATTCTGTGATTTAAAAAAAATGGTTTCAATCAATTATCATTAGCTTCTAGGAATTCGAACCTTTAGTAATCTTCAGAAACATCGTTATGGTCTTATGAGAGCTTATGATCGTCCAAGAATCTTTCAGGGTGTTCAGTACTATTCACGGGTTTTCAGAATTCTCAAGAATAACGATACTCCGAATCTCCTCATAGGCTTGCTATCACACATCCGGATGTACTACAATTATTATAAACTACTTCATATTTGCATTGTTCTTGTTTAGTTTATCTTTAGGAGATGAGCTTGGCAGTCTAGTGACTGCTGGAGAATACATCACATAATGTGGCATTGACAACATCACTTTTCCAAGTGAATCCTTGATCTATACTCCTGTTGTAGAGGTATTCTCGATCTCTAATAGCATAAAAAACTACACACTACACGCGCCGTAATTGATTTAAATTTGAGCGTTATAAATCGCGTATATCCAGAATAGATGGTAAATCCCAACTTTTATTCACGGAGAAGCAACCATTGACAAGTACAGGCAGTCTAAGCTAAATTAAGCTAAGCTGTATATCATCGTTTAGATATTCAACTTTTGTGTTTAGATATTCAACACCGACATGTGTGTATTAGACCGACATGTCAGTTATTATAAAATTTCAGAAAATTATCTGAGCCTCCCTGAACTAACAGAAATGATTACGAGCTTCCAGAAAAATTTCAACAATTGTATGGAAGAGCAGAAACTATTAGGAAATTCAAGACTTTTTGGAAAATCTCAATACATAATTGAAACTTTTTAGCTTGTCAGTTTAACCTCTGATAAACTTTCAAACATCTGATTAAGTTAGGTATGGTATTTTCTTACAATAGTGCCATAATCATGGGTAGAACAATGCTTCGACTGTCCTACCCAGGAATTTTCATGCGTAGGACATGTCCTACTTGTCCCACCCACTCCCGGCGCCACTGTATCTGTTCCAGCTATGCGTAGAACGCTTCTTTCTCGTCGTCGGGTGGGCTGTGCACGTTTATGATGCTATAGTATACTCTATAATATGCATGTATTCGTATAACACTTCATGACTCATAAAGATATATGGTATATAAATTTGTGTAATACCCATAGACTAGACTATGCATATTGAAAACAGCTCACCCTGGTTCGAAAAATGCATTTAAATTCGATGTTTCATGTTCCTGTTGAAAATTATTTTGTTCGGTAATTGAAACTTCTTTATAACTTTGACGAAATTAAACACTGAAATTTTTTGAATTATGTCTGTAAGTCGCGTCGCATCGCTCGTCGCGTTTACTCTGGCTTGCCCCTAAATATACGAAGCGCACTTGCACCACCGTAATTGTTACACGTAAGACACATTAGTGGGCGTAGGACATCCAGCCGAAACATTTAAATTGAAAGAAAAAAAATACTCGAGGAAGGAGCAGAAAACTGTGACAGAAAATGAAAAACGCGTTTTTCCGCGAGCACAGCCTACTCCGTTTTCTTGACAATGTGGCATCCTAAATCTAGATTGCTTTGAGAATAGGTCGTATGTGCAAAAGAGAGGCTCTCTTTGTTCACGCTCTTTTTCGCTTGTACATAAGCTAATTTTGCATATTTTGCCACATTTTCACTTCAGAACGTTAGACAAAGCTATAATCTTTAGATATCTGCCAAGAAATCTGAAGTAAACTTTATTATAGATCTGTAATAATCGAAAGAGAATGGAGGCAAAGAGAGACTCTCTTTTGCACATACGACCTATTCTCAAAGCACTCTAGAAATAACAAATATTAAGGCTTTGGTCCGATTCGTGAATTAAAATTAAATTAAACTTAAAAGTGACAGTTCAGAAATTATGAAATCCCCCGCTCATAAGAATGGCTGGTGCTACCCAGCAAGACCGACAAAACATCTATCAAAAATGATTCGATATCTGTCAAAAATTATCTTGCTCTGTGAGCAGGGTTATTTGCAAATTGTTGAACTGTCATTTTTTAGTTTAAATTGATTTTAATTCTCGAATCGGACCGAAGCCTAAAACTTGGCAATTGGCAACTCGTACAATTCCATTTAATTCCACCATTTGATTGTACCTGTGACGCTTGGTGCGATTTGGCAGAACCCCGGTTATTTTATCTCTGAACTAATCTTCTACGCAATACAATTTCTTGAGAATATTGTTCCGATTGATATGCTCTATTTTCAATCCATTCTGTAGTAGGCAAAAAATATTTTCAATAGCAGATTTTTCCTGCAGTTATCATCTTGACACAAGTGGTTTTGAAAGAAAGTAGAAGGTTGTATTGAAGACACGACCGCAAATCGAACGTAAAATTACGTGTAGTGAGATAGTAGATGCAAAATTCGATCATCAACATTTTGTGCATGTTCATACCGAATGAGTAATAGCAAAAGATATAGACAATTTACTAAAAAAGTAAAATTCCAAAACTGCCTGACGAAATTGAATTTTTCAATGGTTGAATACATTAAATTAATTGTTTAGAATAGTTGTATGAAATCTTAGAGAGTTTACTGATCGATTCATACCAAAACCTCCAGAATCCGTTGCAAAACGGTTGAGTTATTGGCTTTTACTTCCTGACATCTTTTCGTGTCCCAAATTTGAAACTTTGGAATGACCCCCTTATCTTACCGAAGGACGTAATTCTACGCCAAAAATTCTATCTATTTCAATGAAGATTTTCGGCATGGTTGAGGTACCCGTACCTTTAAAAAATTCAATTCTTTCGCGAAGGTTGTGTATGCACGAATATCAAGTGACGCTTCAAGTTACTTTTCTTGGCACATGATAGCAGTTTTCGACAGTGCTTACATCTAATGGTTAAATCCTGGAGATGTTCAAATTGAGCATTTATGATTGCCAGAGGCGTTCCAAATCGTGGGTAGGACAAATAGGGAATGCCGTTTTGCACAACCAGTTCTGGTATTAGAATTAAGCGATTCTTCACAAGTCACAATAGATCTAAATACTTCTCGCAGTGGTAATAATGTCCCAACAAATAAGTGATTATCGCGTGCATTCATAGGTGTTACAAGCCCAAACTATTGAATGATAGGACTAATAACTAAACTCTTAGCAAGAGACTCTCCCACAGTCGAGATCTGCCCTGTCCACTGCCTTCTTAATGCTGGAGCAGAGAGGATTATTAGTTGGACACCTGTACTTAAGAATGGAGCAGAGAATTTTGACCTCTAACATGTGCCACATGAAGTTTTAGAACTGTTAGTGTGGGAGCTGTAATAGTAGAAATTATCTTAAAGAAATCTTACAGGGGAAGGGAGGTTGAAAAACCCAGAAAAATTGCTTACGTAATTACTGTATGACCTCCTGCTTATAGGCAGAAACGATAGCCACTAGACCACCAAGCTTGTCTCTGATTTGAGCAACAGTGCTTTTGTTGAGGAATCGAAAACAATCAGCGCTCGAGAAGTGCTTGTGGCCAGGATACTCACATAATTTGAGATTTTTCTTGATTTTTATGAAATTTGAATTTTTTAAAATTTTATGACAAAAGCAAATTTCAAGATTGTTCAAGGTTTTCCAAGAGGCATAACATACATCTTGGAGTTCTTGCAACTATCGAATATCTTTACAAGCTTCCAGAAGAAACCAAGGATCCCAGAAATTCGAAAAAATATTCAATGGTTTCAATCAATTATTGCTTACTTTTAGGATTTCATACTAACATTCAGAAATGGTTATGGATCTAGCGATTCAAAGCAAACAACCAAAAAAATCGTATGAGAATGCTCAAAGAATGCTTCCTTTACGGACTAGATTTAGAGCGGGCCTTGGGATATTTCTGGTTCCACAGATTCCAAAAAAAACTTTTAGAAGTTTGCAGAAAACTTTTTTTCTGTGGGCTTTTAATTATCCTATATTAAACGTGCTTCACTTATTATAACAAAAATTTGCTTCACTTATTATGCTTCACTTATTATAACAATTGCATTTGTAGATTTCATCAACTTCTAAAAAACCTCTGGAAAAGCCTTAGAGTGTAAAAAGTAAAGTTTAGACATCTTCGAGCGCTTTCGGGATTATGAATTGTCTGAATTCCTAAAGAATAATCAGTAGTTTATTGCTTTGAAATAGAATAGAATTGCATAACACACAAATTCTTGCCAACCAATGACTTCTTACCTAGTGTTACCAGATCCATTTCATATAAAAAGAGTACAAATTTCTCAATTTAAAAAAAAGAGTGCAAGTAAGAGTACAAACGCAAGGATTAAACAAGGCATGATGGACATATTTATTACTTGTATTTATTATTGCTTCAAAAACCATTGTGAAAAGTTAATTGTGCTATTGTTATATTAATTAATGACGCACAAATTATTCGAACAAATTAAATATATTTGTTGTTGTTCCTGACTTCCAGCAGTAGCGCTTTATCATGCAGGACTGAGTCAAGAAACTCCTGGCATTTAACCATTATTAACGCTTGTAACGACTCTGGTAGCAAACGATTTCGAGTATCTGACCAAAATAAATTCATAAAACTAAAAAGCCGCTGTACACTAGTTTTGTGACTCGGTAAAGCGTAAAAATATTGACAGAACTTTTGCAGTTCAGACCTGGCTTACGGTATGTACCGAATGTTGCTCGATGAACTTCTTGTCTGATCCCTTTTCATCGATGAACTTGCTTAGGTTGGTCAACTGGCCGAAAAGAGCTGATTCATCGATCTCAATTCCTTTTCCTTGGAGAAATTCAACAGATACCTCGGCTTCATTCCATTTTGGAGCTTTCTTCAATGACATCCAATCGAAGACTTCAAGTTCGGTGAAATGGTACATCCATTTGTCCAAATACTCAACGCAGTTAGTGTAGACATCCAGAAATGATTTTCTGATCTTTGCAACATGTTCAGGTCGGTTCAAGTCTCTGAAGATTTTTTTACCTTTTGAAATTGTAAGATTGTATATTTCTATGAATCTATATTTTCAGAGATACAAACTTTTCGTAAAAAATGCGATACACAGTTTTTTTTAGAAAATGTGAACTTTTTATGAAATAAATATCGAGTAATATAAAAATCTTATAAATTAGAAAAAAATAAGTCCATAGCTGCTAGTTGCAGCTTTTAATAACATAAAAAATATGACAAATGCGCGGCATTCTTCTTTACAGTTGAAATAGTTGTGCTATTGTAATTATAATAATTATAAAAATAAAATAAAAATATTTCTTACCTGAATTGGTAAAAACTGTTGCTTCTTGCGTTCCAATAGTTGCTGGCGAATAGAATTCAATGTAGAAATTATCTCCAGTAAACTTTTATCAGCTGCTTCTATTTGTTCGATATTTTAATGGAACATCACAGGACATCACAGAGTAGACAAACCATAAGCATGATTCGTTGATGTCGTCTTCAAAAAACCTTTCAAGTAATTTGGATGGACTTGGAATCGATGCGAAGTAACTTTTCAGAGCAGGATGTAGATGAATTATTCTTTCGACTGTGGGCATCAAAGAGAGCCATCTTGTCTTTGTATGTTTCAGGACCCTTTTGTACTCTGTGTCCACGAACTCGCAGAAACTCTTCAATTGCTCCGTACGTACGGTGTAAATCGAGAAAAAACTGTAAATCTTTTGAATAAGCACTTCTATGTCAATATCCAACCGATCTAGACCATGCCGATCAGAGTTATGGAAAATATGAGCAGGGTAGCCAATGATTGTATGACATTTGCCAGAAAACCATTTGCCAGAATCAATTTGCCAGAAGGATTTTTGCCAGAAACCCATTTGCTAGAATGGACCATATGCCAGAAAGCCATTCCCCAGAATAGACCATTTGCCAGAATGTAATTTGCCAGAATGTACATTCCCCAGAAATAGTAAGTATTCCCCACAAAAGTAATTATATTAAGAAGGAAATTTTGCATAACGGGAATTTGGCATTGTTTACTAATGAAGGGA
This sequence comes from Armigeres subalbatus, assembly GCF_024139115.2. Classification (NCBI taxonomy): domain Eukaryota; kingdom Metazoa; phylum Arthropoda; class Insecta; order Diptera; family Culicidae; genus Armigeres; species Armigeres subalbatus. Next base: position 104,922,685 of record NC_085141.1, on the reverse strand, counting down.
TTTTCGGTATAACTAATTTTCATAAAAGAGATTATTTAACACATTAGACAGTTTTCAGAAAGATGTATACTATTTGTCAAAAAATTACAATAATGTTTGTCTAAAACCAAACAAACTGCTTACGAATGGATATCATTTCTTCGCCTTATTCCAGACACAGACTTCATTTTAAAAATTGAGTCATACCTACAATTGGATAATATTATTTTAAATAATACTGGACGGCTATTGAAGAAGTTATATCTACAAGTCTAGGCAAAATGTCTACTTCTAAAGAAGGAATCATATCCACAATTGCCATATTCAAACACGGGCATGGGCAAACACCCACTTTTAAAGAAGGGATAACATCTACCCTTGCCTTAATCGGAGCAAGCGCGTTCTTCCCAACCACCATTGCTTTAGCAAACGCCTATTTTCAAAGAATGGATCACATCCACCATTGCCTTAATCCGGACAAGCGCCTATTTTTAAAGAAGGAATAACATCCACCATTGCCTTAATCCGGGCAAGCGGCTACTTTCAATGAAGAAATCACATCTTCCATTTAATTAATCCCGGCAAAGGCCTTTTTTAAAGAAGGAATCACATCCACCATAGCCTTAGTCCGGTAAAGCAGCTGCTTTAAAAGAAGGTATCGCATTCACCATTGCCTGAATCCGGGCAAGCTCCTTTGTTTTAAGAAGGGATCGCATAGTCTATTTCATTAATGCCGGCAAACGCCTGCTTTTAAAGAAGGGATCACATTCACCATTGCCGGAATCCGGGGAAGCGCCTTCTTTAAAGAAGGGTTCATATGCACCATTGCCTTAATCCGGCCAAGCGCCTATTTTTAAAGAAGGAATTACATCCACCATTGCCTTAATCCGCGCAAGCGCCTATTTTAAAGAAAGGATCACATTCACCATTGCCTTAATCCGGGCAAGCGCCTTTTTTTTAAGAAGGTATCATACCCACCTGTATGGTGCGAATAGACTCGATTTGGTTATCAAACTGAAGCCAAAATTTTCTATTGTGCCGGAGCCAAACATTGAAGATTGGGGTTATGTTCATTTAAGATCTTATATTGAAAAGTATTGTTATTATTATGGGAAGAAAATTTAAAAAAAAAACTTAGTTTGAGTTTTGTTTGGAAAAAATGGAAAATTAGTAGGAATACAACTAAAAAGCACTCGTTACGAAATTTCACGAGATTCAGCAGCTAGTTGGAGCAGGATGTATGTAAACCATCGTAAAGTCATGTAAAGTCTCGCGCATTTATGCGCCCTTATGGAGCATGAAAAGAGAAATTCGAAGAGCGGGAAATGTTTGACAGCCAAGTAACTGCAAAATAATTTGGCTTATGGGAGTGATTTCAAAATATCCCTCTACTCGCTTGAGAACAAAAAAGCGACTCTATCCACAGCATCCAGATACCCACCATTGCTTTAATCCTGGCAAACGTCTATTTTTAAAGAAAATTTCACATCCACCATTTCCTTGATCCGGGCAAGCGCCTATTTTTTAAGAAGGGATCATATCCATCATGGCAATCCGGACAAACACTTATTTGAAAGAAAGAATCGCATCCACCATTGCCGCAGGGCATCACATCCGGGCAAGTGGCTTTACCCGGCTTATGTATGCTTTCTTCGAAAGAATTACGTCTTTTCAGTTCTATTATCGACCGGTGCGATGTTATATTCCTCACTAACATGTTTTCTAAAAACAACAAAATTATGAAAAATGTCCCTTATGCTAAATGACCCTCTCTTTTGACGCTGCTCACAGTTATGCCAAAAGTTCATGGCGTTATGAATTATTGCGCATACTGGGCAAACGCGTGAATGGCAAATAGAAGATATGCCACAAACTCGTCTTATGACAAGTGAAGACATTCCACTAAAAAGCTCAAAATAATTTTCTTAACCAAATAGAAGATGACCAATTCTGGGGAATGGTGCATTCTGGCAAACGGCTTTCTGGGGAATGGTCCATTCTGGCAAATTGATTCTGGCAAAATGCCTTCTGGCAAATGACTTTCTGGCGAATGTCATACAACCTAGCCAATACCAACAATATCACGAGTTGTCGCATTATTCAGATGATAAAACACGTTTTCTTTTCCCGTGTGCTTGACGCCACCAAAGTTTGTATTGCAATTGTCATCAGAAAATGCAATACATTTGTCTAGCAAATCATACTTTTTAAAAGTTGTAATTAATAGCTCGGTTATCCGAGCAGCAATTTCATTTTAAAGCGATTCGAAAGCAATCAAATATTGCCGAATTCCTTTGAGAGGATCAAAAAACTGTTTTAACACTGGAAACATTTATGTTGCCCCGTGATTGCTGCCATCTGTACTAACACCGATGAATGGTGACGAGCTTTCCTCCAGTTCCCGCAAGCATATTTTGACCGAATGCGGGGCAAGAACCTTATTCACCACAGCTTCGGTCTTTGTTCTAGCACAAGCAAATTTTGAAGCAATCTCTGAATCCGGGAATAGTTTCGCGAGCAGCTTATTCGAGCAGTCACTGCTGAGATAGCTTTGGTTGTGCTGAACGACGTGGTAAGTCATTGATGCCTCGGCAGCAAGTACTTTCAGTTCGAACGAAGAGTTTTGTTTCACGAACAACTTATCCATTTTGTTGGAAAACCCAATTGCCTGAATATTCGACTGGTGTTTTTTGGATTCTCGATGTTGTAAAATATCAGCTCTGCCTTTGTTTGCAATGGAAATCGTTTTGTTGTTACATACCGAGCAGCTTACTTCCGATTCGACAGGTGTGGTATTAAACTCCGGAAATTCCTTCTGCAACGCTTCCGTGAATTTGTTCTTGCGCCTGGACATGTCGAACTAATGAAATAAATGCTATTATAACTTTTATATACGTATATTAGTAACATTTACCGTGGTTTATTATCATAAAAAAACAAAATAATTCGTGATCGGAGACTGTTTGCATGAACTGGCGTTAGAACTACACACAAAAGATTGACATACGCTAGCAGAAGAATGAATTCTGTCATCAAAAGAAAAAGTAGAATCATGAAAATAATTTCACAGCGAGGTATGGGATGCAGCTTTCAAAATAATTTTCCAAATTTCAAAATGAAATTTATTTACAAATAATGATTATCAACTTAATACATAAATTAATTTGGTTGTTAATGACAATGAAGTTTTTTCTTGAAATGATTCCAGAGATGGTACTACTTTTAATCTTTATTAAATTTCTAATCCCGCCTAATAAATCATTTTCAAAAAAATCTCTGTTTGTAATTTTTAAAATTATTTTCAATTCTATTGCCTATACCTTGCTGTGTTAAATTTCAGTGATTCTACTTTTCCTCTGATAACAGCGTTCATCCACTTCTCCTCGCGTATTTGAATTTGTGCGTTGTTGCATAGTAGATCTGCAATAACGAAATTGTCGCTGTTCATGATACTGTCGGTTTTCAATTTTCATCAGGGAAGTGAATGTAGTGTTGTATATTTGATAATTAAAAGAGTCGTTATTTAAACAACAGTTAGTCAGGTTTTCACCAAACTCATAAATTAGAAATTGTGTTTGAAGCCAAAGTGACACATTTTTTAAAATATTTCTTTGATGTTGAAATGCCAAAAGAGTACATATTATCTTATTTATCCGAAAAGAAGAGTACACATTTTTTTGTCTCAAAAAGAGTACATGTACTCTAAAAAGAGTACGTCTGGTAACACTATCTTACCATAATCATGGGTGGGACAATGCTTTGATTGTCCCACCCAGGAAAATCCATGTGTAGGACATGTCCTACTTGTCCCACCCACCCCGGCACCACTGATGATTGCTGAGGACGCTTCGCGCTCTTCGCATCTCATCCTTTTTTTTGTTGCCAGACATTTCCGCATGTTTATCAAACTGCGAATAAATCCGGGTTTATATCTTACCGCACTTTTACTTGCTAAAAACTGATTTATTTTATTTTGCATTAGCAAATAACAGCAACTGGCTTTCCAAATGCAACAGATGACAGAGAAAACTGCTTCGCGCAAAACAGTGTACTGTGATCAAACAATCCCATAATTTTGAACATGAACACTGTGCTCGTGTTCAAACATTTTGAACAGAACACGAGTAGCTCATGTTCAAATGCATCTCTGGTTACTAATAGAACCAATTCGATAAATTGGGACGATGTCTGTGTATGCATGTGTGTATTTATATTGTGTTAAACTGATTTAGCGCCTTTTCCTTTAATTCCAACTAAATAAATGTTTGTCTCTCCCTAGCCTAATTCAGAAGAATTTTCAGTACAAAATGAGAAGAATTTCCCGATACTAAGATGTGTACTTTTTTTTGCGATTTATGCGATCAATGAAGATAAATTGTTCAAACGCATCACAGAGGTAACAAATTTGAGATACAGCAAATCAAGCGAGTATTCCGTTTATCGTTTGAAAAAGAAGGATAGCACCATTACCTTGCAAGCTTGTACATGACTCTTCTTTGAGCTTGCATGCGACTACAACTTGTATTATACTTCCGAATGTTTCATCAAATGTTCCTTACAATTTGTCGCGTCTGCGTATCAACACGAATGCTACCAGTTAGCCATTATTGGGTATTGTCAAACCCATTTTTGAAAATCATGTGATTTGAATAAAATGTAGGTATCTAACAACTTTAAATCCCTCTCGTTCATTGCAGTCCTTCCGATGTTCGTCAACAATGACATCCGCAAGGAAATGTACAAATCTCCGGAGCAGCCCCAGGTGGACACACAGTTCAAGAAGCTCTACATCTACCACATGGACAACGTGAGTATTCTGTTCGCCGATATCAAGGGGTTCACCGAGCTGGCCAGCAAAACATCGGCCCAGCAGTTGGTGAAGGTGTTGAACGATCTGTTCGCGCGGTTCGACAAGATCGCCGAGGATAATCACTGTTTAAGGATCAAACTATTGGGGGATTGCTACTATTGCGTGTCGATGTTCGATAGCCAAAGTTGGAAAAGCCGTCCGGACCACGCGGTTTGTAGCGTGGAGACGGGACTGCACATGATCAAGGCGATCAAGGACGTTCGGGTTCAAACGAATGTGGTAAGTTAGTTGCGATTGAAGTTTTGTTTCCAATATGGAAGTTAATTATCCGTGATTTTATTCTTCAGGTTGACCTAGATATGCGAATTGGAATTCACAGCGGCTCGGTAATGTGTGGTGTGCTGGGTGAAAAGAAGTGGCATTTTGATGTGTGGTCCAACGATGTGATAATTGCCAACCATATGGAATCTGGAGGAGTTCCTGGACGGGTACACATATCGGAAGCCACACTGAATTGTTTGAACGATACGTATGAGGTTGAGCCGGGAAATGGAGCAAGTCGTGACGGCCATCTTAAGATGATGAACATCAAGACATATCTAATTAAGCGGACCGAACCGCTACGGCCGAGGAAAAGACTGATGAACCGTATGAGTACGCTGCAGTTTGAAAAGGAAACTATAAATAGGATTAACGACGCGAGAAATCGAAAGGATTCAAAGACGCCGAGTGTTGCTTCTAGCGGAACCACTAACAATAATCATATCGCAAAACGTTGCTCCAAATCGACAATACACGAGGACGAAACAACCACGGACTGGACGCCGGAGATTCCGTTCGGTAATTTGAACCATGTTGGGGTCAACGCAGTCGAAAGCTTCCGGGACAAACAAATCTACGACACGGAGGACACGATTCCTTCGACAGAAGAAGTGGACGATATCATCGATCAAAATATTCAGATCAACTCTAACAAACAAATGCGGGAGGAATATCTTTACACGTGGACGCTCAAATTTAAGGATTCGTCACAAGAGGGAACATTCTGCCAACTCCGAGAAGATATGTTTCGCTCTAACATGCTATGCGTATTCGTTGTTTGGATTTTCATCGTACTTTGCCAAGCTGTGATTATCCCCAAATGCACCGTACTCATCGTTTCCCTTTCAATTACGACTTTTATACTGACGATTGGCTGTGTTTTGGTTATGGCTGAAGAGTTTTCTACGCTTCCTACATTTTTGCAGAAAAGTTCTTCCTCATTGGTGCATGATCGCAAACGGCGAACAATATTCGTTTGCATAACGATCATCCTTATGTCCGGAGCTAGTTCGATGGGGTTGGTCATGTGCGATCTTGATGAATCGACCATCACTTCATCGGAAACCATACATAAAGAGCCGGCCGTTGCATATCTTCAGATACCAGGTGCCAAACAGGAGCTCCAACTCAATCTCACCGTAACGGCAGCAATCAACCAAAATGTGATTCTCAACTCACACAAAACCGTCAACCTTGATCTGGACACTTTGCTCGCTGAACAGAACAAAACGCTTAAGGATCTTGATGAGCAAGAGCTGAAATCCCTCGGCCTTACTCCCATCTACATCGAGCTTCCCCAAAATTACAAAATTACTTCGATCAATACCTCCGATGATCCTATTCCTGATATGATTTCCAATCACATTTACACGACATTCACAGCAGTCGATAGTGTCGGCCACCAAGTTTGTGTCCATCCGGACTACGTGGTTTTCACCTGGGTTCTCTGCCTCATTTCCCTTGCCACAGCCCTCAAACTCTACTACCTCGTCAAAACCTTCATGGCCCTCACCATGGTCGCGTGTTACTCGATTCTCATCCTTCTCGTGTTCAACGAAGTATTCCAGCGGTACGACGTCCAGTACATGCAAGCCAGTGAAATGCCCCTGGCCGCCCAGATGATGATTCTGCTGGTCGTGTTCCTAACCATGGTCACCTACCACGCCCGCCTGGTGGAGGTCACATCTCGATTGGACTTCATCTGGAAGGAACAGGCAGAAAAGGAACTGTCCAACATGAAGTCGAATCGCCACCTGAATGACCTCCTGATCAAAAACATTCTGCCGGATCACGTGGCGTTGTATTATCTTTCGGAGGAACGGGCTGACGAACTGTACGCTCAGATGCACGAACTGTGCGGTGTCATGTTTGCGTCGATTCCAAACTTTCAGGATTTCTACTCGGAGGACATTGAGAATGGGAAGGCCTGCATACGAATTTTGAACGAGATTATTTCGGACTTCGACTCACTGCTGGAGGAGGAGCGATTCAAAACGGTCGAGAAGATAAAAACGGTGGGGGCGACCTACATGGCGGCGTCCAATTTGCGCTCGGGAAACAAGGTAAGGAATTTTATTCATGTACACAAAAGAGTTCCCATTTTGTATCGCTTAAATGTCAAACGATGCATGCATCCGTTGTGGTTTTTTAGTGACACCTCGATTTTGTCACAACAAATACAAACTCGTGGTGGCTTCAACCTGAATCTAATCTAATTCAAATCCAATTCAAATCCAACCCTAATTCAATCCAAATCTAACCCAAATCCAATCCAAATCCAATCCCATTCCAATCCAATTCCAATCCAAATCCAATCCAAATCCAATCCAAATCCAATCCAAATCCAATCCAAATCAATCAAATCCAAACCAATCCAAATCAATCCAAATCAATCAAATCCAATCCAAATCAATCCAAACCAATCCAAATCAATCCAAACCAATCCAAACCAATCCAAATCAATCCAAATCAATCCAAATCAATCCAAATCAATCCAAATCAATCCAAATCCAATCCAAATCAATCCAAATCCAATCAAATCAATCCAAACCAATCCAAATCAATCCAAATCAATCCAAATCAATCCAAATCAATCCAAATCCAATCCAAATCCAATCCAAATCAATCAAACCAATCAAATCAATCCAAACCAATCCAAATCAATCCAAACCAATCCAAATCAATCAAACCAATCCAAATCAATCCAAACCAATCCAAATCAATCCAAATCAATCAAATCCAATCCAAACCAATCCAAATCCAATAAAATCAATCCAAATCAACCAAACCAATCCAAATCAATCCAAACCAATCCAAACCAATCCAAATCAATCCAAACCAATCCAAACCAATCAAATCCAATCCAAATCAATCCAAATCCAATCCAAATCCAATCCAAACCAATCCAAATCCAATCCAAACCAATCCAAACCAATCCAAACCAATCCAAACCAATCCAAATCAATCAAATCAAACCAATCCAAATCCAATCCAAATCCAATCCAAACCAATCCAAACCAATCCAAACCAATCCAAACCAATCCAAACCAATCCAAACCAATCCAAACCAATCCAAACCAATCCAAACCAATCCAATCAAATCCAATCCAAATCCAATCCAAATCCAATCCAATCCAAATCCAATCCAATTCCAATCCAATCCAAATCCAATCCAAATCCAATCCAAATCCAATCCAAATCCAATCCAAATCCAATTCAATCCAAATCCAATCGAAATCCAATCCAAATCCAATCAAATCCAATCAAATCCAATCCCAATCCTATCCAAATCCAATCCAAATCCAAATCCAATTCAAATCCAATCAAAATCCGATCCAAATCCAATCAAAATCCAATCAAAATCCATTCAAAATCCAATCCAAATCCAATCCAAATCCAATCCAAATCCAATCCAAATCCAATCCATATCCAATCCAAATACTATCCAAATCCAATCCAAATCTAATCAAATCTAATTCAAATCCAATCCAAATCCAATCCAACCAATCCAATCCAAATCCAATCCAAACCAATCAAATCAATCCAAATCAATCCAAACCAATCCAAATCAAATCAAATCCAATCCAAATCCAATCCAAACCAATCCAAACCAATCCAAATCCAATCCAAACCAATCAAATCAAATCCAAACCAATCCAAACCAACCAAATCCAATCCAAATCCAATCCAAACCAATCCAAACCAATCCAAACCAATCCAAACCAATCCAAACCAATCCAAACCAATCAAACCAATCCAAACCAATCCAAACCAATCCAAACCAATCCAAATCAATCCAAATCCAATCCAAACCAATCCAAACCAATCCAAATCCAATCCAACCAATCCAAACCAATCCAAATCCAATCCAAACCAATCCAAATCCAATCCAAACCAATCAAACCAATCCAAACCAATCCAAATCCAATCCAAACCAATCCAAACCAATCCAAACCAATCCAAATCCAATCCAAACCAATCCAAACCAATCCAAATCCAACCAAACCAATCCAAACCAATCAAACCAATCCAAACCAATCCAAACCAATCCAAACCAATCCAAACCAACCAAACCAATCCAAACCAATCAAACCAATCCAAACCAATCCAAATCCAATCCAAACCAATCCAAACCAATCCAAACCAATCCAAACCAATCCAAATCAATCAAACCAATCCAAACCAATCCAAACCAATCCAAATCCAATCAAACCAATCCAAACCAATCCAAACCAATCAAATCAATCCAAACCAATCCAAATCAATCCAAATCCAATCAAATCAATCCAAATCAATCAAATCCAATCCAAACCAATCCAAACCAATCCAAACCAATCCAAACCAATCAAATCCAATCCAAATCCAATCCAAATCCAATCCAAATCAACCAAATCCAATCCAAACCAATCCAAATCCAAACCAATCCAAACCAATCCAAACCAATCCAAATCCAAACCAATCCAAATCAAATCAAACCAATCCAAACCAATCCAAATCCAATCCAAATCCAATCAAATCCAATCCAAACCAACCAAACCAATCCAAATCCAATCCAAACCAATCCAAACCAATCCAAACCAATCCAAACCAATCCAAACCAATCCAAACCAATCCAAACCAATCCAAACCAATCCAAACCAATCCAAACCAATCAAACCAATCCAAATCCAATCCAAACCAATCCAAACCAATCAAACCAATCCAAACCAATCCAAACCAATCAAATCCAACCAATCCAAACCAATCAAATCCAATCCAAATCCAATCCAAATCCAATCCAAAACCAATCCAAACCAATCCAAATCCAATCCAAATCCAATCCAAATCCAATCCAAATCCAATCCAAATCCAATCCAAATCCAATTCAAATCCAATCCAAATCCAATCCAAATCCAATCCCAATCCAATCCCAATCCAATCCCAATCCAATCCAAATCCTGATCCAATCCAATCCAAATCCAATCCAAATCCAATCCAATTCCAATCCTAATTCAATTCAAATTCTGTCCAAATCCAATTTAAATCCTATTTGGACTCAAAGACCTAATTTAGTCCTAATTTGTATATCAACTGGAGACTCGATCAAAATTTATTATTTTCTTAAGGAGTCCTTCTTTTCTTTTATTCATCTCATATCTGGCCCTTTTTTTCACTTGTCATAATACGACTATGTACAATCCCATTGAATTCCACCACTTAATTGTATCTTGACAGATACGTATTTCGACCTCAACAGTAAGGCCGACTCGACTTAGTCGAGTCAAGTACGAGACACTGAAGACGGCCTTACTGTTGAGGTCGAAATACATATCTGTCAAGATACAATTAAGTGGTGGAATTCAATGGGATTGTACAAACTCGTCTTATGACAAGTGAAGACATTCCACTAAAAAGCTCAAAATAATTTTCTTAACTAATATCTGGCATATCTTAATTTGCAGACAAAGGTGGATGAGAAAGACGAAGAAGCGGTTTGCGATTTAGTGGAGTTCGCTTTGGCCATGCGACAGAAGCTGCAAGAAGTCAACAAGGACGCTTTCAACACGTTCCAGTTGAGGGTCGGCATCAGCAGTGGTCCCCTGGTGAGTGGAGTCATTGGGGCGAGGAAGCCCGTCTACGATATCTGGGGTAACACCGTCAACGTAGCGTCCCGGATGGATTCTACCGGGGAGAACTGGAAGGTCCAGGTTCCGGACTATACGGCAGCGTTGCTGCAAACGAAAGGGTACACGTGTGTAGTAAGTTCTTGTGTGCTTCTTCAGATTCGGAACATGTAATTGTGTAACTTTATTTTCTTTCCGCAGCAACGTGGAGAGGTCAACGTCAAGGGAAAAGGTCTCATGCTGACCTATTGGGTGCTGGGCATGAATATTTCAGCCAGTCAATTAACATCTCCGGCACTAATGCCCGCCGGGGTGCCTCAGGTTCAGACTCCGTCGTTACAGAGACAGACTTCTCAGCACAGCTCTCTGGCCGCTGTAGTGTTTGGTATGATGCAAGCGTCCAAAAGAAGCAATCATAACACAACTCGTAAGTGTCCAGTATTGCCGTTTAACCCTTAATGTTCCTATTAGGATCAGCTAAAAATGTCAGATGTTAAGTGTTTCTCTCTCTCTACCCGGTTTTCCTTCAGAATATAATCACAATAATATTCGATGTGCTCACATAGTATCGATGGTTTCTTATAGGCATTACTTTTGTTGCTGTCTGATATTTTTAGCTGGTTTCTCTTCATTTTATCACGAAACTACCACTGTCTCTTTCTAAATATACTTTTATGTGTTATACGAAAATCACTTGCATAAAAATACAAATCGCACACTTGAATCGCAATGTGCAGACAAATGTGGCTGGAGTCGTGCTAAAAACTTGACCGTCAATAAGATGCGTTTGCTGGCACCGTATGTATAAGCTTCGAATGCTTTTTGCAGAGAATTTCTCAAGCCCTGTTAACCCAGTTGTTACTAACCATGGACCTGTGTCGGTTGCTCTAATTCTTTGTTGACCAACAGTATTTCTGCCCTTGGAGTTGCCATTTGGTGAAACACAATTCTTACCTTCCACTGTATGATTGCTACCAATGTACCAGTAGCGCTCGCCATTGCCGGCATGTTCTGTATAAATTTTGATCGTTTGTATGCTTGCCGAATTTGATTCTCATCCATTACGACAAACGAGCATTTGAAATTTCAATTCATTCTAACGTTTACTAATTTTCCCTCTAGCAACCGCAACGCCGTCGCCGAAAACCCGGTTCGGGCGACGGGGAAGCACATTCAGCTCAGTGAGATTGAGTCAGAAAGTGCCGTCTAACAATCCGATCCGACGGAACACAACTCGGGTGCGAGGACGCAGCTACACAATGAAAAAGGTATTACCTTGGATTGATATATGAAACTTGAGCAAACGGATTGATTTTTGCCGAAATTTCAGCCAACCATCCCCCATTCGCCGTCGATACCGATTCCGACTTGTACCACACCGGAAAACAATGTGATACCATCCTTTCTACAGCTGCACCAGAACGTCAAAGAGGAACAGACTGGAGTGTAATCGAAAAACTGAGAGTTGATTTTGTGTTATTTTACAGAATTCTACAAACAATTTGCTAGATGTCAGCAGCTTTCTGTGTAAGGAAACAATTGGGAAAGCATTTGCGCTCCGAAAAGTGTGCTGAAAAAAAGACAGTAGCCAAATATTGTATTCTAGTCATGAAACAGAACAAATAGAAAAACCACTAACTTTATACTAACTGCACAAACTTTTCCAATGTCACATGTATTCTGTTTCTAACGGATATGCATTACAAAACAAACTAAATTAAAAATCGAGTTTTCGAAATTGAAATCAAAAACGACAATTCAAAGTATTGCACTATCTATGAATAGCAGTAGCATTACAAAAGCAGTGACAAGACACCTAAATGTGATTCTAAATGTATAATCTTTCAGTTTGAGGACTGTACTCGCTGTAAGTACTTATAAAGTATGATCAAAATTAAATAAGCTATAAAAGAAAAATGCAAAGAAAAGGAAATAAGATGTTGTAAATGAAATGTATTCCAATGATATATTTCGAATTCTGCGTTGAAGAGTCCTTGAGGATGCACAGCCATAATGAGCACAACAAGCAGATGTCTGTTCTATGACAGTTAGAAAGAAATATTTTTAATGTTCATCATTTCATCAACTAAGTTAAAAAAAACTAAGGAAACATTTCCTACTGCATCACATGGTACAGTGACAGTCGACTCTCTACATCTCGATGTTCTATGTCTCGATCCCTTCGATCTACATACATTTAGGCTTTCTACATCTCGCTAACCTCTCTATCTCGATGTGTTCTGATCATATTTTGTGCAGGACTCACTCTCCTTATGTCGATATGTTCAAATTTTTGGGATACTAGACCATATTTGGACAAAAACAAACACATCAACATCAGGAAACGACATTTGATTTGTTGGTGTTTTTCATAGCAACGAGCTTTTTTGGATCTAGTACCCATTTCAATTTTGCTTCTATTCCTCGATCTCTCCCTATCTCGATGATCCCTTCAATATCGAGATGTGGAGAGGCGACTGTAGAATGATTCTGTTCTCCGACTTAAATTTCTGTTATATACGAGAATTCGCGGTACCGTGGGACATCGAAATCCGTACACTTAATCAGTTTAGTATACTAGAAAATAGGAATCGAATGCAAATGAAACGTACATTGACACAGGAGCATGGAGGCTTCTATTTTTGAGACACTTCAAAAGTAGAAGCCTACATGCTCCTGTGTCAATGTACGTTTCATTTGCATTCGATTTCTATTTTCTAGTATACTAAGCTGGTAATACATCTACACATTAAAAACTTCGAAAAACATGGCGGCAGAAACTCAGCGTTTGGTGGGTGGCGATTTGTTATTGAATTTTGTTGTTTTAATTTCAAAGCCTATCTCCATTTCTATGTCCTAACAGCTTACTGTCAGATATCAGAGCAGGATAAGATAAATTATATCTAAATTAATTACCTTTAATCCCTGATATCTCATGAGGTGGACGAATTTCGGTGCTGTACGGAGTTCGATCCCCCACGGTAGGAAATTGAGACTATTTTATGTTCCTTATTTCGCTCGTTGGAACAGATGTGTTTTTTTTAATTTCACGCCAAAGATCATAACTCATAACAAAAATGTTTCTTTCTGCAATAAGCAACATTAGTCGGTACGTGAAACTGGTCGGTGGTAGGTCATTTGGCATAACGCCGTTTGGCATAAAGGTCGTTTGGCATGATGGTTGTTTGGCATATTGGTCATTTGGCATAATAATTGTAAAATCACCCATTTCGGAACTTAAGTAGAATATGTTCAATAATTTATAATCATTGTCGTTTTTACATCAAAGGAGAGATGTTGTGTATTGCGGCTCCACTCCACTACCCCGAATGCCAGTACCCTGAATGGCATTACCCCGAAGGTCACTTCCCCGAAATTCACAACCCCGAATGGGACACTTCCCCGAAAAAAAATACTATTATATGAAAAGGAGTGTGAGAGCCTTTATTTAAAAGAACGAATTTTCCCGGTATAAGGCAGACAGATGAGATGGTGCATTCTTCAAACGGACGTGTTTGCCCGGTATAAAGCACGCCGAGGTAATTATGCCTAACGCGTCTGCCCGATATAAGACGAACAGAGATGATGCTTTCTTTAACCTTTTATTTGTGCTCTGGGGTCAATACTCGTTCACTCACTCACTCTAACATACTTAATCACTCACTTTTACTCACGCACTCACGCACTGTTACTCGCTTTCTCACTTTTTCACTCTTGCTCATTCTATCTTACTCATTCACTCACTCTTACTCACACAATTTTACTCATGCACTCATTCTTACTCACTTATTCACTCGCTCCCTTTTACTCACTCACTCACTTTTACTCACTCGCTCACTCTTGCTCACTCACTCTTATTACCTCACGCTTAATCCATTGCTTTTACAACAGCGGCTCTCTGCATTGCACGATGGGCCACGCCGGGAAATTAGGAGAAAAAAATTAGTTTCACCTTGAAAATGTATGCAGCAAAGTCTAAGCTTAGTTTTATAGGGTGGTCCCACTACATTTTGAGATAAAATTGTTAACTTCTTTATTTCTTTGTTTTACTAATTTTATTTGCTAATTATCTAATACATGCATTCATCTCTAAGACTAGGTGTTCCGTGTTTTCTTAACACTATCATCCTTATTTTCTATGTTACATTGTTAGTTATTGTTAGTACATTTCAATTGCCTCTGGCAGTTAGGATATTTCCTCTGGTTGAATTGAACCATGTAGGAATTACAATGTTTTTAACTTAAACTAAACGTAACCTAATTTATACTAAGGGTACAAGGAGCTTATCGTTGCAATAGAAGATTGCAACGATTTTTGTCTAAGGGTTTGTTCACAAACTACATAACGCAAAAAATCGAGTTTTTGAACCCCTCCCTCCCCCTCGTAACAAAAAGTAACATATTTTTTATACCCCATGTAACGCGTAACTGTGAAAATTTTAAAGGCAGATT
This sequence comes from Armigeres subalbatus, assembly GCF_024139115.2. NCBI lineage: Eukaryota > Metazoa > Arthropoda > Insecta > Diptera > Culicidae > Armigeres > Armigeres subalbatus. The sequence continues at coordinate 104,907,520 of NC_085141.1, read as the reverse complement.
TTTTTTCCTTCTCTGAAGCATTTGGGTTTTGGTATTTTTTGAACACTGTTAGAATAGGGACTGCACTTGATCAAAAATCAAGGATATCAAGCATGCAGCTAGTAGAAACGAAAATAGAATTTGCGATCATAACCATTTACATAGTTTCGCGGTGGTGTCGAGAAATACAATATTCGCTTGATATTTTACGCATAACAGTCCCGCTATGTCAGAATGCTTGAGCAATTTGGGAAGATCCATAAAGTACGTCACGCAAAAATTGGCAATTTTCAACCCCCCCTCCCCTCTTCGTCACACATTTTGTATTAAAACTCTAAAAATTTTATATGAGTGGTCACGCTGCTCGGAACCCCCCCCCCTCCCCCCTAGGAGCGTGACGTACTTTGTGGATGGACCCTTTGTACTTCAATCAGTAATTAAAAAAGGACATTCAAATAAATTGTTATTCGCGTTATGCGTAACATTTGGTAGTAACCACCCCCCCTTTTAGTGTAACAAAGTATAACCCAAGTTGGACCTCCTCCTCCCCCAAAAAGCGTTACGTAATTTGTGAGCAGACCCTAAAATTGGAAATTATTTTGTTGGACATTTGTTGCAATGTTTCAATATTAGAAATTCTATGAAGTTCATTGGTACTATATCACGGAGGCAACTTCAGAATCATTTTCAATATTTTATTTTGAATCCTCTGAAGTGCCTTCTTTCTGGTATTGCAGCAACTAGTCTATATTGGCACTTGTATGCTGTGGCAGGTCTAAAAATTTGTTTGTAAATCAAAAGTTTGTTCTTAAGACAAAGTTTTGATTTTGTATTTAAAAGTGGATATAGACACTTAATATATTTGTTACATTTGGCTTGAAGGCCTTCAATGTGATTTTTAAAAGGTAATTTTTGATCTAGCAGAAGTCCTAAATATTTAGCTTCGCTAGACCAATTAATTGGAACCCCATTCATAGTGACAATATGTCTGCTAGAAGGTTTCAAATAAGAAGCTCTCGGCTTATGTGGGAAAATTATAAGCTGAGTTTTGGAAGCATTCGGGGAAATTTTCCATTATTGCAAGTAAGTGGAGAAAATATTCACTTTTTTGCAATCTACTACAAATGACACGAAGGCTTCGCCCTTTGACTGAGAGACCTGTGTCATCTGCAACCAAAGATTTTTGACACCCTGGTGGTAAATCAGGTAAGTCAGAAGTAAAAATGTTATACAATATGGGCCCCAGTATGCTGCCTTGGGGAACACCAGCTCTTACAGGTAATCTATCAGATTTCGAATTCTGATAGTTTACCTGCAGTGAGCGATCTGATAAATAAATGTGCAATATGCACATTATGAACTGTTAGGAAGTTGAATAATTCATCTTCCTCACCCTTTAGAGAGCGGGCAATCCAATTTAGAACTTACACACAATTATTTGTAACCATTGAAACGGAGTCCGATAACAATGTTTTGTGTGGGGCCCCACACATGCTCCAACGTGTTGTACAACTTTGACTCCGCCCCCAGGAGATTTGGTTCGGCCGGAGCCAAGTCGGACCGTCTGTGGGCAAGTTGCGCGACTGTCGTACGGACGGTTTCAAAGTTGCAAAGTTGGTCGGATGTCGCCCAGACTTGTGGTGGGCGGAGTCAAATGTTGCACAGTGTGTGGTGTTGTTGTACAACACTGTTGCTTTCAATTCTTCTGGTATTCTTCTTCTATCCAGGAACAGAAAGTGATTTTTGCGATAATACAGAAAATAAGATAATTTGCTATAATATTAATAATAATAATATTATTATAATAGAATAATAGAATAATATATAATATTAGACCTGTGTGCCGTCGCGCCACTCTGCCGGTATTTTTTTTGCGCCGCTGCCGTATGAAAATTTACCATGCCGCTTGGCCACTACGCCCCTTGTTATACAGCGTATGCTCAATTCAATACAACGATACATTTCAACCGAAATCCCTTTAAGAGTTTATATAACGCTTTCAGTGATTTATTTGAGTATTCTTCCTGGAATTCCATAGGAAAGTCTACAGAAATTGCATTGGTAATTCATTCAAAAATTTATCTGAAAGTTTCTTAAGGAACTCATGCGAAAAATTCCTTCGTGAATATCTTCAAGAAATTATCCAATAGCTGTACCAGGATTTTTTTTATTCCTTCAGACATTGCACAAAAAATCTGAAATTTTGAATCAAATTTCGAAAGGAAAAAAAAAATGAATTGCTGAATGTATTTATCGGATAATTTGTGGGCCCTCCTTAGCCGTGCGGTAATACGCGCGGCTACAAAGCAAGACCATGCTGAGGGTGGCTGGGTTCGATTCCCGGTGCCGGTCTAGACAATTTTCGGTTTGGAAATTATCTCGACTTCCCTGGGCATAAAAGTATCATCGTGTTAGCCTCATGATATACGAATGCTAAAATGGTAACCTGGCTTAGAAACTTCGCAGTTGATAACTGTGGAAGTGCTTAATGAACACCAAGCTGCGAGGCGGCGCTGTCCCAGTGTGGGGATGTAATGCCAATAAGATGAAGAATTTATCGGATAAAAACTTAAGAACTTTTCTAGTGAACTCTTGGAGAAATTTTGGAGGAACTCGCTGTAGATTTCTTTTTTTGAGATTTTCGGCAGGAAATTCTGGGAATGAGCAAGTAATGTTTGTTGAGCTGGAGAAGTAATTTAAAAAGAGTTTAAGGGGATTTTAAGGAGGAACTCCAGAGAGAACTTGTGAATAACTTCTCAGAGGAATTGATTTCGAAATTACTGATAGAATTTCCGAGGGACCATATCTAAAAAAAAAATCCGGGAAAATTTTTGGAAGAATTCACGCCTGAACTTTTGAAGCAACTTCTAGTGGAATTCATTGACAGATTCTCAGAAAAATTTCTAAAGAAATTTTGAAGTATTTCCTATGGAAAATCCACAGAATGAAAGTGTAAAAGCTTTCCGGAAGAATTCCAAGAGGAATACATGGAGGAACTTCCGGGGCAACCCCTGAAGAACTTCAGGAAGAATTCCTGTAGGAACTTCCAGAAAAAATCTTTTAGGAACTTTCGGAAGAAATACTTAGATAACTTCTGGAGAAATTCCTAGAGGAACTCCCAGAGAAAATCCTGGAGTAACTTTCAGAAGATTTCCTGCCAGAATCTCCGTAGTTACTCCGGAAGGAATTTTACTCGGAGAACTTCCGGAGGAATTCCAGGAGGAACTTCGGCATTCCTGGAGTAACTTCGGAATTCCGGGAGGAACTTCCGCAGAGACCCGTAAGGGAACTTCCGGAAGAATTCCTGGAGGAACTTCTAGAGGTCTTCCTGGAGGAGTTTCCGGAGGAACTCCGGGAGGAATGCCTGGAAGAACTCCGGGAGGAATTTCCGGAAGAACTCCGGGAGGAACATCCAGAGGAATTCCAGGAAAAATTTTCGGAGAAAATCTGGGAGAAACATCCAGAGGAATTCCGGGAGGAACTTCCGGAGAAATTTCGGGAGGAACATCCGGAAGAATTCCAGGGGAAATTTCCGGAGGAATTCCGAGAGAAACTTCCGGAGGCATTCTGGGAGGAACTACTGGAGGCATTCCAGGAGGAACTTCTGGAGGAATCCTGGGAGGAATCCGAAAAAACCTCCGGTGAAGGCATTCCTGGAGGAACTTTCGGAGGTATTCCTGGAGGAACAATCTAATTCTATTTTCCGGAGGAACTTCCGGAGCAATTACGGGAGGAGCTTCCAGAGGAATTCTGGGAGAAGCTTCCTGAGGAATTCAGGGAGGAAGTTCCGAATTCACCCAAAAGTTCCTCCTTGGAATCCTCCGGAAGCTCCTCCCGGAACTTCTAGAACTAGGAGGAACTTAGGGAGGAATTCATGGAGGAGCTTCGGGAAGATTTTTCGATGGAACTTCGGGACAAAACTTCCGGAGATATTCCGGTAGGAACTTCCGGACAAATTTCGAAAGGAACTTCTGGAGGATTTTCAGAATGAACTTCCGGAGGAACTCCGGGAGAATCTTCCGGAGGGATTCCGGCAGGAATTCTGAGAGAAACTTCTGTAAGAACTTCGAGAGAAATTTCGGGAGGAGCATCCGGAGGAATTCCTGTATGGACTGTAAAAATTTGATTTCAATGCAATTAAAAGACAGGAGCGCCGTTTTTGACCAGAAGTCGTACAGACTGAACACTTAACACCTAGACAACGGACAGGACACCATTCACGTTCCAGTAGAATAAAATTCAATCCCCAACCAATCACACAAAGAAAATGACGAAATATTACGTTTGTTGAAGTTTTGGTTGTACCAACTGTTCGTCAGACGGTTGTACAAACTTGGGGGTGGAGTCAAAGTTGTACAACATGTCGGAGCGTGTGTGGGGCCCTTTATACCAACCTGAACAGGTTGAACCTCATTTTGAGAAAAGAAATTTTGTCTACCAGGAGCAATGTTTGCATACATAGGTACATTCGAAAAATTGGAATTTACTGTAGTGCTTGCTACCCGTTGAGGAGCAGCAAAATGTGTTTGTATTGTGATGGGTATGAATTGCTCGACCGGTAACTGGTTTCGAATTTGAGCGTTTGAAAAATTTCTACCCGTCGAATCTGGGATCCGATTGGAATTTCCCGTCATCAATTTTGCATTTTTTCATCACAAAGCTTTAAAATCAAATTATGCTAAATGACCAATGACCATTATGACTAACGACTATTATGCCAAACGACTTTATACTAAACGGGGTACAATCAAACTGGGCACACATCAAGACAAAATTTTCAAAACGACTTTCTGCTTTTGTAAACAAAGATTCAAACGACGACTTGACGAAACTGATAGCTCTCCCACGCAAACTAACACCATCAAGAGGTAGCGGAAACCGGGAAATCTTCACCTACCTTTTGGTGGTGTTAGTTTGTGTGGGAGAGCTGTCAGATTCGTCAAATCCTAGAATACTTTAGCAGGGTTTGAATCCAAAGAAGAATGAAAAAATCTCTCACTTATCATGTCTGTATACACTCTCGATAGGTAGCATACCGTGAGAGATGTTTTTCGGTAGTTGTTATGATATAGAACTGATTTGGGGGGCTACAATCCATGATAAAATTGTGTTAATAAGCCCCAATTGCGGAGGGCACCGGTTCTGATGATGCATTTACACTTGTTTTACACAGCTGTGCGAAAAAAAATGATCCCCAGTATTTTTTTAATTACTTTATTATCGTAGTTTTTTATATTGATTTATAAGTATAGCACCCCAGCATAAAATGAGCGACAAAAACCCCCGCAGTGGGGGCCGCCTATCCGAAACAGTTTTTTCCAACTTGTGTACAATTGTGATAGTTTTGTTTTCATGGCTTGTTATGATTCGAAGAGGTTTTTGCCTCTCCTTTATCGTTGTTGGTTATCTATCGAGTCGAGAGCACGGGGGCTACGCCATCTTTGTCACATCTTTTCAGAAACACCAATACGAGTGCACTGCGAATGCAACATAAAAAATTGCGAGGGTGAAAATGATATAAAACGAACAAAGGCATAGACAGTACCTTGTGCAACTAGCATTCTAAATAATTGAGCAAATAAGTTGAACATTCTTAAGTTTGAAGCATGGAATCAAGTGTAAAATTGTTTTAATTGATAATTCGTTAATTTTTTCTCTATTTTCTCATGATTGTATCATGTTGCATTATTGAGTGGTATGGGCGTTTTGCATCATATTCTCCTGTAAAAACGTAAACATTCAAAATTCACGCACATACTATTGCAAAATAAATCAGTATTGGGGTAATTTGACACTGGGGGATAAATTTATCCCCCAAAAAAGAACGAACAGGCAAACCTGTCAAAATCCATAGTAAAAAAATGGATGTCGCTCCTCTGGTCGAGAGCGATTTCTGCAAACCCTTCTCTTCAGTCAGATTCAACACTTTAACCTTTCCGGCCTTATGTTTGCTGTAATTCTTCTTCTGCACTTATGTCTTGTTAAAGTTATGCTTTCATGTTTAGGATGGGTAGGATGAGGCAAGATGGGTCGCCTAAGGCGAACCCTCAATGCTTCAGAACAAAAACATTTTAACCTAACTTTTTAGCATGGATATAGCTAAACAGCTCTTAGAACAGTACGTGTGTTTTTCGTCGCGGAGGGAACAAAAAGCCTTAGTCAGTTCTGCTTCGTGCGGCCGAATCATGGTTAGTTAAAATCATTTGATATAAATAATGGCACGGTCATATCGCGTGAGTCCAGATCCAACGATGCCTACCAATTAACTGTTAATCCTTCCTATGGTATTTCTGGAGACGCAGAGTTAAACACGGCCTTCAAATCGCAAAAAACACCTACTAATATTCCTTCCCTCTTCCTAACTGACTACAAGTACGTGGCCGGCGCCGTTATTGATCATTTGAATATTTGAGTCAGTGAAACTTACACACTTAGAACACTTGAACAATCGCAGTAAATCATTCAGTTGATTCTTTGTGCAAATAGATATTAGTATTGAAAACTCATATGTGAATATATACGTTATGTGGAAGATACTGATTTGGAAAATGTAGGTAGGCGAATTAGGGGCATAATGAACACCTTAAGGGAAAATACATTTTATGAGTGTAAAATACCCGTAATTGTCGGAGATAAATAGTCAAACCTCAAATAATATCCATATACTATACACTCCAATCGTTTTCAGCAATAAAATAGTGAATTTAAGTCTGTAAAAACAATTTGAAAACTTCTTTGTAAACCGGGTTGGTGGATGGGGTACGGGGCGAAATGAACACCCTTATGGGGCATAATGGACACCTTGCTAAAAACTGGATTAGACTCAGAAATTTACTATAACATATGTACATACCTACGCGAACATGTCCCCATTCCTCCCACATACATACAACCCTCACACACATTGATACATACAAAAACGAAAACATAGGGGAGACATTTCTTAAGCTTTATAGGTCAATAAGCAACTCCAAAAGAGTATGTAGAGTAAGTTCAATTGGGGGTCTAATGGAAAATCCTCATGATTAACTACCTTAACGAGAGGTGCTTACATACCGAAAAGTGCCCTGGAAAGTAAGTAGTTATTGAATCACGGCAATTGATTGACATGATGAGAGCCCGATTCTAAAACTATTTTTGAAACTATGATTGACAGTAGGGTCAGTTTAGTAAGTTTTTAAGTAAAACTAATCAGATTTCAACCAAAACAGTAACAGATTTTTATTTAATTCAATTCAATTTCATTGGCGAACACACCTCTGGTGATGTTACCGAAATAAAAAAAATGAAACCAATTCATGAACAATTACATAATGAAGATTAGCTACAAATTGATGCCTTATTGAAAGGCACACGAAGGGCAGCGAGAGTCCTGGCATTCATGGAATCACAAGCAGCACTTGGAACATTTGATCCAATCCTGTCCTTTGTCAGAAGAACTAAAACAACAGCCACATACTTCGCAGAGCGTATCTTGAGCAAGCACCGTTTTAGTTTGATTGCTCTTTCCTTTCGGACGTCCTCGTTTGCGTTTGGGTGTTTCGGTATCACTGTTAGAAATGTGTCTTGTTTTAGCTTTGATCACCTTCTTTAGCTGATCAATGCCTGCGATGACTTCAACTCATTTCGGCTGGGGCTTGACGTTATGTTTCGAGCTTTCTCCCTCTTTCGTCCACCGCCAACTTTTCTGGTAACTGTTTTTGGTAGCGGTAGGATTTCCGCAGGAGACACTTTGAAGATGCTTCGGGCAGACAAACCGGCTGGAACATTCGAATCCAACGGCGCCAAAGTAGCTTTCGGAGTCAGCATGTTGTTAGCATCCACATTTACTATCCCTTTTGGAGCGATATTTTCGTTTGACAGTGAATCGTTGATATCTCCTACCTCATTGTGCATTCGCGAAGGTCCTGCTTCAGTATCGGCTGCGTTGGATTCAAGAGCTTCGTCACCAAGTTCATTGTTTGAACGATCGGTTTCTGGGTCTGCTGGAAGAACGTCTGTTACGTCAGCCGGCGCAAAATCATTATCGTTGAAGATAAACCGGTTCAGCGGAAAAATTCCTGCCTTACGGAATCCGTTGACACCAAGAGAAGCGTTAGAAGTCTTCATGAAAGCCGAACCGAAAAGCCGGCTGATTTCGTTTAGGGTGACAACCCTCACACTTAAAATAAATCGCAGATTTCTGTGAAATTTCACCGAAATCTCATCAGCAGAACTGTTCGATAAAAAATTTACAGATTTTTTGGTGGTTTTGAACAAAGGAAAATACCGCAGAAAATCGGTGAAATAATTACCGAACAAATCTGCTGTTGAGATTTCGGTGAATTGAAGCAAAATTCACCAAAATCTGTGAAATGATTTAAGTGTGCTACCAGGATTGCATTTGAGGAAACTCTCCACTTCCTTCGAGAAAGCCGTCTTGAGCGGCCCCATGTAGCTTATGTCGAGAGGCTGTAGTTTGTGGCTGCAATGGGGGGGGGGGGGAGAGAAGAGTTGCAGACAAATACCGTGTCTGGTGGAGCACCTTCCATAAGACTGGTAGTCAAACGGGCCCTAGGGAATATCATCATAGGTGGCAGTATTTGTCCCGTTGCTGACATGCAAATGCTTGCAGTAGAAAGTAGCCCTCTTTCCGCCGATGTCACAGCTCCTACCTGTCGTCGGCCTTTCAAGGCAAATACTTTGGAACGTTTCGTTTGCACCTAAGAATACAAAATGAGTCAAAACATGCATTTTATTTGAAAACGTGTACAACTTACGGTGAGCACAGAGGTTTCATCAACGTTGAAAATTCTGCTGGCACTGAATTTGCCTCCGTCCATTTCACGATGCAGCACATCGAAGAAGTTGTCGACCGCTATCTTGTTGAATGCTTGCAACCTTGCAGCTGAGGTAGCCTCAGGAATACGGAGCGAGAGTTTGGGATGACGCTTCCGAAAACGATGAAGCCAATCCCAACCAGCCAGCTGTGTCTTCGTATTGAAAACATGTGTTTTCCCGTTGCGTTCGGCCAGTTGGAAGGCAAGGCTCCGGATGTCGTGGGTGGTAATTCCGTAGCATCGAACCTCAAAGTCCAAAATATGGGCCATTAAAACAGCTTCCTCGGCAGGTGTGAAAACTGTTTTGAATGAGCCGATTTGCTTCACCTCCTGGCCCAGTACTTTTGCAGTTTTCAGATAACGTAGGTCTTGGAATTCAATGGTCCTTGGCTGCTCGTTTGATGGACGTTCCACTCCGGCGGACAGAATCTATGGCCGCTTCCATGGCCGTTTTGGACCACTGCTGCCTTCCCGATTGTTTTTTTGACCCGTAATGCTGGGTAGACACCTTTAAGTGGTGTGTTACGGGGTAAGATCTACCACGGTTACATTGCTAGCTACAGGCAAATCCTAACCCAACGATTACCTTCCTCATTATCCAACTCCGTGGTACTTATGAGAGTGTCGCTAAGTCGGTGGCCTCTCGTTAAGTAAGTACTACATCAACACTTCCTTCCTCTCCCTAGTTACGGTGAAGATGGGCGTGGCCAGGAGTAGTAATCCTCATGCTTTTGTTATTTTTGTTTAAGACTGGAATCAAGGACCACTCCCCTTCTTGACTTCTGATAGCATTCTAGATAAGGATCTCAAAAGTAAAACATGAGTATCACTAGTGTCCAATCTACGAATTACACCGTAAAAATGCGAATGCTAATGCTACTGCTGCCTTCCCGATTGCTTTTTGTACGTTCGTACAATCACTGCCACCAAAACACTGCGTAGGTAAACAATGTAAACAAGTCAGGTTAGAGTGGGCGTTGAGGATAGATTGCAGAAACAAGTGGTGTTTATTTTGCCCCTAATCGACTATATTAATCTGAATGCATTTTTTTAAAATAAATTATTGCAAAAAAAAAACAATATTGTGATTAATGTCAACTTTCAGCAGCGATACAAAGAACGTGTTTGGGACAAATAATTGATAATAAATATTCTGAAACGTTCGTAAAACCTTATTTTGCTCTGGTTAGAAATTATAATATTTCAAACCCTTGGGTTATGATTTCTATTTTTTCATATATTTCGGTGGTTAAAAGAGGATATCAACTGTTCTATTGAAAAATTATATATTTGATAGTGATAAAAATGATTAACAACTTACATTTCCGTTTAAATTTCAAAGATTTTGTTATTTTGAGGGTGTCCATTTCGCCCCGTGTGTTCATTATGCCCCTAATCCCCCTAACCACTTTCCCTTCGATGGGACTCGAACCCATGACCCTACAGTGGTTCGAGTCCCATCGAAGGAAAGTGGTTACCTCCAATACATTTTCCAAATCAATATCTTCCACATAACGTACATATTCACATATGAGTTTTCATAAGATTGTAAATTAACGCCCAAGTCGGGTGGTTTAATCCCCGGAAATAGGCAACTAACTTTTATTGAACTGAGATATTTGTAGTCAGCAAAAGTTAAGCTAAGCTAAGCTTACCTGGATATAGCAAAATAGCTTATAATCTGTATGCCAAGGGTATGAAATAACGAAAATTCCACTTTCGATTTCATTTTGAGTCACTAAAGTAAAGTCTATTTTTCTGTCAATCAAAAAAATGACGGGGTAAGAGGGGTTAAACAACGGGGCAAAATGGGTTCCCTTTGAATTCTACAATGGTTTTTATTCACGATATTAAATTACAGACAAATGGGTAGGTTTATTTACAATGATTTTATTGAATAAACCAGGATTTTTAGGCTTTGATAAAAAATCGGCCCTACGAGTAAAAAAAGTCTGCATTTTTTTTATAGAAAACAAGCCGTCCGTGTATTATTTTCTTAAGGACAAAAATTATACATTTTGTATAAACAAATTAATACCATTATGCTCGAAGACAACCTCAAAATGATTAAGTCAGCAATGATTTTTTTTTTGTAATACAAACTAAGCAGTTAGTAAAACATTATTTACATTACATATATGATACTTCCACTATATTACTAAAAACATTTATTTTTTACATTGTTCAACGAGATCACACGTTTTATGGGAAGTGTGTTGCGCACAGGAAACATAGCTGAAAAATATTTTATCTTGCCATACTCTATATAAATGAATCAAATTATTCTTTTTACAAAGGCATAATCTCTGCATTAAAATGTATGTACTCCGTAACCCATATTGCGCCTCACCTTACCCTATCCGATTTCAGCACTATATTTTTTACCGCGACGGGACGTTTACTGAGTTTTTACTAAGGTTCAAGGAGGAGTCTTTAGAGGTAGGCTAGATGTACCAGTTGTGGCTATAGCATCAGTTGTCGCACTAGTGCTTTATATGTCAAATGGCCAATCAAATCATCGCAAACCAAGTTCATATCGATGAAAACATATTCATATGATACGATAAACATCTTTGATTTCCTCCAAAACAAGCAAAGCATAATTGTAAAAATTGAGTTTCCTTAATTTTTGTCGTCCTTTGCATCAGTTATCGCACTAGTGGTCCCAATTTGGCCAATCCCAGAAGAAAACAATGGACCAAATAAGGAACCAAAATTAAGAATAGTGCCACAACTGGTGCATGCGTTCCCATTATGGATTAATCAATTTTGAGGATAATAACAAATTTTATTGTGGTTTTTACAGCTGTTCTAAGGAGCAGGAAGTAAAACCTTTCGCTTGATATATGAAATCCACCCACATGCTTTTTACTTATTTTTTGAAATAGTTGTTCTTATGTATGGCGACAATTGGTACACCCACCTATTTATTTATTTTACGAAATCCGTTTACTTCAGCCGTAGTCGTTTTTTTGGATCTTCATGCAGGCCATTTTATGCAAGCATTTTTTGTGATTTCATACTTACTTTTTTAACCTTGAAAAAACCTCTGTCAGTAATAGGTCAAAACCTACCAAAGCAGTCATTCCCCCTAGATGGAATCTTCCAATCTTGAACACTATCGGGCATATTGAAACCATCTATATCAACTTTCTCTACTTCGATTTTATTTCAACCATAAAACAACTTTTTGATAGGGTTAAGGGTTGGGCATCGTCAGATAATTGTACTAAACGACGCAATGCCGCGCGATAATCTCGTCCAGAATTTCGACGACGCTGGCTGACGAGCCAAAAGGTCAACGAGCCTCAATCTGCTTGCTCCATTTAACTGCCATTATCAACACACAGATTAGGTGGTCGGTTAGTCGATCAGGCAGGGGCCTTCCTTCCGAATGCAACCGGTTCTCTACTTCGGGGGCTCATCTAATTGGCTGTCCCGATGAATGCAGCACATCTGTTTTGAAGTTAACAAGTTGCAAACGAACACATTTGGCCCGGCTTATGTTTGACTTTCGTCCCTTGTAATGAAGTTGGATAACAGGTGCGTTCGAAAACTCAATTGAAGTACCTACAACATAATGGAAGCTTCAGAAGTTCGAACCATCAGTCGACAGTGGTCGTGCAACAAAAGCGATTTCTTGTTTAATTTCAACCGTCCAACCATATCCGTATAGTGACTCATCGGAGCACGTTCTGTTCTGGGTTGAAACTTTCTGCGCAACTGACGCGCCATATGACACATGCAGTTTAATTCGGATACTTTCGTTCACACATTTTCTCTTAATCTACCCTTCGGTTCGTCCGAAATGTGTTGTAGATCATTATTTTGTTGTGAAACTTGCAACGTTGGCAAGCAACGTTGGTTTGTTGGTTTTATGATGGTCTTAAAGGCTATTTTGAGTTTCACACCTCAATTCATGTTGTCTGTTTAATTATGATGGCTCTTCCAATAGAGAGCATAGTTTGGCGGCAAGGACCCAGTTGTGAGATGCAGTCCTTATCCGGATGTTAGAAATTTCTTCGAAAAACGCTAGGGAATTTCATTGGAAAACGCTTTTTTACAAGAAATTCATTGGAAACGCATTGAAATTTCTTCGGGATGCACTGCAAAATTTCTTTTGGAAACTATTTGAAATTTTCTCGGAAAATGCTTCGGAAAACTCTTCGAAATTTCCTCATAAAACGCTTTGAAATCACCTCAGGAAACGCTTTAAAATTTCATCACAAAACGATTCAAAACGCTTCGAAATTTTCTCATGAAACGCTTTGTAATTTCTTCGAAAAACTATTTGGAATTTCCTCCGAAAACCCTTCAAAATTTCATCGGAAAACGTTTTAAATTTTTTTCAGGACACGTTTCGAAATTTCCTCGGGAAACGCTTTGGAATTTCTTCAAAAAACGCTTTGAAATTTCCTCAGAAGACACTTCGAAAGTTCCTGGGGAAACAATTTTTCCGGGAAGCACACCAAAATTTCTCAGAAAACGCTTCGGTAGTTCCTCAAAAAGCTCTTCGGAATTTCCACGGGAAACGCTTGAAAATTTACTTGTGAAACGCTTCGAAACTTCAACAGGAAACGCCTAATAATTTCTTTGAGAATGCTTCTAATTTTCCTTGGGAAACTCTTAAGAATTTCCTCGGGAAATATTTCGGCGTCCACCAGTCCAACTATTGTTGCTTCACGTTTCAGGCGGGTGTACAGTTCTGCCACCTTTGCAAATGTTCGGCCGATAATGTCCATATCATCCGCGAAACAAATAAATTGACTGGATCTGTTGAAAATCGTACCCCGGCTGTTACACACAGCTCTCCGCATGACACCTTCTAGCGCAATGTTGAACAACAGGCACGAAAGTCCATCGCCTTGTCTTAGTCCCCGGCGCGATTCGAACGAACTGGAGTGTTCGCCCGAAATCTTCACACAGTTTTGCACACCATCCACCGTTGCTTTGATCAGTCTGGTAAGCTTCCCAGGGAAGCTGTTCTCGTCCATAATTTTCCATAGCTCTACGCGGTCTATACTGTCGTATGCCGCCTTGAAATCAACGAACAGATGGTGCGTTGGGACCTGGTATTCACGGTATTTTTGAAGGATTTGCCGTACAGTAAAGATCTGGTCCGTTGTCGAGCGGCCGTCAACGAAGCCGGCTTGATAACTTCCCACGAACTCGTTCACTAATGGTAACAGACGACGGAAGATGATCTGGGATATCACTTTATAGGCGGCATTAAGGATGGTGATCGCTCGAAAGTTCTCACACTGCAGCTTGTCGCCTTTCTTGTAGATGGGGCATATAACCCCTTCCTTCCACTCCTCTGGTAGCTGTTCAGTTTCCCAGATTCTGACTATCAATTTCTGCAGACAAGTGGCTAGCTTTGCCGGACCCATCTTGATGAGCTCAGCTCCGATACCATCCTTACCAGCTGCTTTATTGGTCTTTAGCTGTTGGATGGCATCCTTAACTTCCCTCAAGGTGGGGGCTGGTTGGCTTCCATCGTCCGCTGAACTGACGTAGTCATCTCCTCCACTGCCTTGACTTTCACTGCCTGTACTCTCAGCGCCATTCAGATGTTCCTCGTACTGCTGCTTCCACCTTTCGATCACCACACGTTCGTCCGTCAAGATGCTCCCATCCTTATCCTGACACATTTAGGCGCGCAGCACGAAGCCTTTGCGGGATGCGTTGAGCTTCTGATAGAACTTGCGTGTTTCTTGAGAACGGCACAGCTGTTCCATCTCCTCGCACTCCACTTCTTCCAGGCGGCGTTTCTTCTCCTGAAAAAGGCGGGTCTGCTGTCTCCGCTTCCGTCTATAACGTTCCACGTTCTGCCGGGTACCTTGCTGCAGCGCGACCGCCCGCGCTGCGTCCTTCTCCTCCAGAATCTGTCTGCACTCTTCATCGAACCAATCTTTCCGTCGACTTCGTCCCATATACCCGACGTTGTTCTCCGCTGTGTCGTTAATGGCTGCTTTGACTGTATTTCAGCAGTCTTCAAGAGGGGCCCCATCGAGCTCACCCTCTTCCGGCAACGCTGCCTTCAGGTTGCTTCAGTCGCTCTAGGTCATACCGCGGCGGTCGTCGGTACCGAACATTGTTGATGACGGATAGTTTTGGGCGCAGTTTAACCATCACCAGATAGTGGTCAGAGTCGATGTTAGCGCCACGATATGTCCTGACGTCGATAATGTCGGAGAAGTGCCGTCCATCAATCAGAACGTGGTCGATTTGTGATTCTGTCTGCAGTGGTGATCTCCAGGTGTACCGATACGGGAGGCTGTGTTGGAAGTAGGTGCTGCGAATGGCCATATTCATGGAGGCGGCGAAATCAATTAGTCGTAGGCCGTTTTCGTTCGTCAGCCGGTGAGCGCTGAACTTTCCAATAGTTGGTCTAAACTCCTCCTCTTGGCCAACGTGAGCGTTCAAATCTCCTATGATGATTTTGACGTCGTGGCTTGGGCAGCTGTCATACTCACGTTCCAGCTGCGCGTAGAATGCGTCCTTATCATCATCAGTGCTTCCGGAGTGTGGGCTATGGACGTTGCTTATGCTGAAGTTGAAGAACCGGCCATTAATCCTCAACCTGCACATTCTCTCGTTGATCGGCCACCACCCGATCACGCGCCTTTGCATATCGCCCATCACTATGAAAGCTGTTCCCAGCTCGTGTGTGTTGCCGCAGCTCTGGTAGATGGTATGATTACCTCTAAACTTTCGCATCATTGATCCCTTCCAACAAACCTCCTGCAGCGCTACGATGCCGAATCCACGGTCTATGAGCACATCGGCGAGTATGCGTGTGCTCCCGATGAAGTTGAGAGATTTGCAGTTCCTCGAACCGAGTTTCCAATCGCTAGTCCCTTTTCGTCGCAGTGGTCTTCGCCGATGGTTCCGGTCCGTACTCTCTTGTTGATTGTTCGTTGCGTATGTTTTTTTAAAGGCTGGCTTGCAGGGCCTGACACCAAACCCCCTAAATTTCCGGAGGACCATTCCTCCTTATTCCCGGTGGACCATGGTTCACAGAGTCCCTCGCTGGCACTCGGACGATGATCAGCGGCCCCTAACATGGGGAACAGACGCTGTTGTGAGCCGATCCTGACGTGGAGAACAGACGCTTAGTAAGATTTGCACCTCCGGAGAGGAGCAAACCCCCCTTCCCTTTCAGCATACGACCATAGTTCCCACCGGGGTTGGTTACCCAATCTTCCCTAAGGTTACTCGTATCCCGGCCAGCACCACGGGGAGGTAGGGATAGAAGTTGCTGAGTAAGAGGCTAAGGACCGCAAGATGGGGTCTATTTTATTCCTTCAGGTACACGAAGTACCAATGGTACGGTTTACCCAGCATTTTCTGTAAAATTTACTCAATGTAAAATGTACCACTTTCGCTGGCACAGGTTAATATACGAATGCAAATATGGTAACTTGGCTGAGAAACCTCGCAGTTAATAACTGTGGAAGTGCTTAATGAACACTAAGCTGCGAGGCGCCAATGTCCCAGTGAGGGATATAATGCCAATGAAGAAAAAGAAGACTAAGAAGAAGCAAGTCAAGAATTCTTTTGTGTATATTTGTGAAAGCTGGAAAATGATCAGGCAACGATTGTTTGCTTTACTACTTTTACTTATATTAAATGAAACAGAAATGGTATTTGAAATTCTAGGCAATTTTTCATAGATGTCAAGTTGAATAAGCCTCTTTGCTTGCTATGAATAGCTCGATCAATAAATAGTGCAAACAACAAGACTACGACAAAAATAAGAAGACAACACGACAAACAAAGCCATCTACCGTGTAACTCATTGCCAATCTCGATTTCATTCACAAATCGACTACCACACATAGCACAGACTTTGTGTTTTTTTACCCAACCCACAATGAGGGAATTCGTATTATGTCAGTTTAGTACAGCAAACAGCTACCTCTATCTCAACATCAGAAGCAGCGAATCGCCGCCGGCAGCTGCCGGTTGTCCAACCGCTGGCTACTTCCTCTGCTGCAACCCATTTCCTTTTCTCCATCCGGTCAGCTTGCGGCAGAATTCGCTCTCGCATAGAACCGCGTATCCCGGACAAAACCTTGTCAAATCAGCCCCTGGAGGGTTGCCTGACCTCTATCCGGTGTGACGACCAGAAGGCGACGTGCGCTTTTCCATTTGCACAACCACCCACAACCCCAACGAAGACAGCGACACACACTTTGAAGCGAAGCAACTACCCTCCATCGCCACCAGTCAGTGCCCCCGCATGCATATTATTGAGTCACCCAGCGTCCGTAATTCACCCTTGCGTTCGCTAAGCGTCCTGACTGGTTGGTTCCCTCATGGCTGGCTGGCTGGGGTGTAACCCTTCCCACTCGCCTGGCTTGCTGACCCACCTTCCAAGCAACATCCTTCATCCCCTGGCCGCACCACGCAGCACGAAGCGCAGGCAAGCAAGCCACCGAGCAAGCCGAGGTAATCAAATATGTATTGTGCTCGCTTTTGGTAAAAACCTATGAATGAATTTACATGAATGAATGGTTCGTCGACGTCCAGCGAGGGCGTCTTTCGTCGTAGTTGTTGTCGGGTGACGACGTCGCGTTTCTTCGCCACCTAAGGTTCGTGTTTAATTTCTTCGTGAATGGTTCATAGTTGCACGTCAGCGAAGCAATATGGCCAAATTTTGAAACGAAATACAAAAATTGAACATTGGTAATCTGGTTGATCCGGTCACGAAAGGTTGGTCCGGTTTTCAAATTTTTTTAATGATAGATTTGTCTTGGGATCAGCTGTATCAGATTTGATCAATTTGACGAGGTAAATTGGAAAATTGTCGAAATGCAAAAGTTTCATGAGTTCTGAAGAGAGCCATCCAGCTCGAGCTGAAATCGATCTAGACTGCGACGCTGTAATCAACTAAAATATGATTAACAGATCGAAAATAAAACCCGAGGGAGATCGGGCAGGTTTGCCTAGTCGGCAACTACAATATATCTGAAGCACAGGTTTGTCAATTGTTACATACAGCCCACTTAACACTTAATAAGGCAGAAATAAATAAATAAGAAATGTGCACAAACTGCAATAAAGTACAACGTTTAGTTGGCACATAATTCAAATTTATTTATGTTTGAAAGAAAAACAGCTCAGAACCATTGATAAATTGGTGGCAGTATAGTTGCTACTGCCGGTGAGACGCGAGAACGTTGGAGTTAAGGTGTTTACCACTGCCTTACAAAAATACAGCAAGGTTACAATTATACTAATAGGGTTACGGGAGGTAATATTGGCATAGGATAAAATGTTGGCAAATCACGCAAATAAATCAATCATTTAGCGATAACACGTCGTTTTGTAGGGAAATATTGAATATCCCTGCTTTAGAAAAGTGTATTCAGCACATATACTACGCTAGATTTCTGCACTTTTCACAATAAACTTGTACACAATAAACTTGCTTATAAACTTGCTTGATAAATCACTTTCTCCAGACTGTTCTTTCCCGAAAAATGATTGCTAACTTTCCACCAATTTGTTAAATGTATTAAAACTATTGATTATCAACGTCAAACTATTGACAATTTTAATTCTTTCACGCCCGGTAAAAAATCAGAATCAACCAATCCTGTTCACGCATCCCTACCGCGGGCATCGGATTTATATAAGGTACGCTTCTTTTGGACCACCACTTCTTTTTGTTTGTACGCTCGCGTCATTTTCGTTCGAGATTTCATGGCAAGCGGATCGCTCCGCTGCTGGATCGTGGACCGCCTGGAAGTGGTCCCAGTAACAACGGCTCGGAGGCGTTGGCGGAAGAAAAACTTTCGCTTCGGTGGCGTCTATGGCGGTCGTGGCAGCAGCAGCAGCAGCGCGTCATTGACGGTGGATATTTCACAAAGCGTGCACCAGCCGGCCTTCGAAGCAACGAATCATTATAGGTTCTGCAGCACGACGTCACGAATGAATTCGGTCCTCGTCGAATGAACTTTTTTGACAGTTCAGTAGTACTTTCCACTGACTCCGACAAGGATCGAGCTTGTGATTGGTTGGCTGCCCCCGAGTCCAACGCGAAGTAGGTACTACTAATCAGTCATCAGTTTGAGGTTAGATACAGACGCTGCAGAACCTTATAGAATGGCGATGTCAGGACCACCATTATACACTGAAGAGAAAATGTTTTACCGAAAATGTTCAACAAAGTGAAAGTAAAAATGCATCCACTATGGCACTATGGCGGCCGTCGGCGGTGGTTGCTGCAGAAAACTCGTCGTCAGTACGAACAGCACTCAAGTGAAATCGATTGAAAATTATTGGCATGCTGTTTGTAATTTTGAAGGCGCACAACTTTTTAAAATCAGTCCTTTGTCAGGACCATTACTATACAAATAAGAGGGTTTGATTGGCCGTATTTGAATGTGATGCTTGAATTCGTGAAAAGATTTCTCTATATACTGCTGAATGGCTACAGACGACAGCGCAGCAACTTTTTTGCGGCAACTACCGCCGACGGACAGCTCTGATGCTGCTGGGATCGCTTCCGCCATTTTATATTATATTCGCCATTTTATATTTGAAGAAAATTCATCTCAAATCAACTATCTTTCGTTCAATACGGGGGTCATGAAAGATGGCGATATACGCGTCTTGATGCGCCTTCACAACTGTGGGGCTTGAGTAAAATACCTTCAGCGTGTGTTTATAGATCGTGTCAATTGGCGAACAGCAAGCCATGGCTATGCCTCTTGTGGTCAGATTCCCAAAGCGCGCGTGCAAAGGATATTTTAGTTACAAGATAAAGATTGTCGCTGTTCGGAACATCCTTTGCTGACGAGGATAGGGTACTAAATGTCAATGAAGCAAAAATACATACGATTTGACAGTTCGGTACTCAACATGTCTAGGACAGCAGAACAAAGGGTACCGAAGCGACAATCTTTATCTTGTAACTAAAATATTTTTTGCGCGTGCTCCCTCATGCACGGAGAGTCCCTGTCATAATAGGGGAAGTGTACCGGTTTTGGTCACCTTAGTGCCTAATTTGGCCAACCCTAAAAAATGCATATTTTACAAAAACTATCGATCACTTTCCACAGCGAAGAAGCGTAAGGGATGTATCTCCCGTTACAGCTAATAAAACCCTTGGTAATTGCTTTATTTTCGGAGTTATGCGAGAAACTAGCCAAAACTGTTACAGTTACCCTAATCGTTCCGGCCATTTAGGGCCATACATTTTGGCAATCCTGCCAGTCTATTTTTTAGATCCTGTCGCTGATTTCATGAGGTGAGTTGATTAAATAAGGATGTTAAATTGGGGCCCTCCTTAGCCGTGCGGTAAGACGCGCACCTTCAAAGCAAGACCATGCTGAGGGTGGCTGGGTTCGATTCCCGGCGCATAAAAGTATCATCGTGTTAGCCTCATGATATACGAATGCTCAAATGGTAACCTGGCTTAGAAACCTCGCAGTTAATAACTGTAGAAGTGCTTAATGAACACTAAGCTGCGAGGCGGCTCTGTCCCAGTGTGGGGATGTAATGCCAATAAGAAGAAGAAGAAAAAGAAGAAATTGTGAAGAGTAATATATACTTTAGTTTGAAAAATCACAAGTCGCGTCTGGAAGACCGACGATTAGGTTTGTGGTTTGCAAAATCACAAGGCGCGTCTCGAAGGCCGTCGGATAATGATTTGTGGTGATGCGTCTGAAAGACCGATGGAAAAAATGTTTGTGATATGATGAACCACTAAGCTGGAAGATCTTAGGAATTTGGTTTGTGATTGGCAAAATCACAATGCCAATGCACGTCTGGAAGACCGGTGGAAAAGGGTTTGTGGTTTGAGAAACTATAAGGCATGTCTGCAAGGTGGCCGAAAAATATATTGAAGTTTGGATTTGGTTTGGATTTGGTTTGGATTTGGATTGGATTTGGTTTGGATTTGGTTTGGATTTGGTTTGGATTTGGATTGGATTTGGATTGGATTTGGATTGGATTTGGATTGGATTTGGATTGGATTTGGATTGGATTTGGATTGGATTTGGATTGGATTTGGATTGGATTTGGATTTGGATTGGATTTGGATTGGATTGGTTTGGATTTTGATTTGGATTGGGTTTGATTTGATTGATTTGGATTGATTTGATTGATTTGGATTGATTTGGTTTGGATTGATTTGGATTGGATTTGATTGGTTTGGATTGGATTTGATTGATTTGGATTGGTTTGGATTGATTTGGTTTGATTTGGATTGGATTTGGATTTAATTTGGATTTGATTTGGATTGATTTGGATTGGTTTAGATTGGTTTGGATTGGTTTGATTGGTTTGGATTGGTTTGGATTGGTTTGGATTGGTTTGGATTGGATTTGGATTGGTTTGGATTGGATTTGGATTGGTTTGGATTGGATTTGGATTGATTTGGTTTGGTTTGGATTGGTTTGGATTGATTGGATTTGATTGATTTGGATTGGATTGGTTTGGATTGGTTTGGATTGATTTGGATTGGTTTGATTGATTTGGATTGGATTGATTTCGATTGGATTTGGATTGGATTTGGATTGGTTTGGATTGGTTTGGATTTGGATTGATTTGGATTGATTTGGATTGGATTTGGATTGATTTGGATTGGTTTTGATTGGATTTGGATTGGGTTTGGATTGGGTTTGATTGGTTTGGATTGGATTGATTTGGATTGGATTTGATTGGATTTGGATTGGATTTGATTGATTTGGATTGGTTTGGGTTGGATTTGATTGGTTTGGATTGGTTTGGATTGATTTAAATTAGATTTGATTGGTTTGGATTGGATTTGGATTGGTTTAGATTGGTTTGGATTGATTTGGATTAGATTTGGATTGATTTGGATTGATTTGGATTGGTTTGGATTGGATTTAGATTCGATTTGGATTGGTTTGGAATGGATTTGGAATGGATTTGGATTGGATTTGATTGGATTTGGAATGGTTTGGATTGGTTTGGATTGGATTTGGATTGATTTGGATTGATTTGGATTGATTTGGATTGATTTGGATTGATTTGGATTGGATTTGAATTGATTTGGGTTGGATTTGGTTGGATTTTGATTGGATTTTGATTGGATTTTGATTGGTTTGAATTGGTTTGGATTGGTTTGGATTGATTTGGATTGGTTTGAATTGGATTGATTTTGATTGGATTTGAATTGGATTTGATTGGATTTGAATTGGCTTTGGATTTGATTGGATTTGGATTGGATTTGGATTGGATTTGGATTGGATTTGGATTGGATAGGATTTGGATTGGATTTGAATTGGATTTAAATTGGATTTGAATTGGATTTGGATTGGATTCTGATTGGATTTGGATTGAATTGGATTTTGATTGGATTTGAATTGGATTTGGATTGGATTTGGATTGGATTGAATATGGATTGGATTCGGATTGGATTTAGATTGGATTTGGATTGGATTTGGATTATAATTGAGTTGGATTTGGATTTGATTTGAATTGGATTTGAATTGGATTTGGATTGGATTAGGATTGGATTTGGATTGGATTTGGATTGGATTTGGATTGGATTTGGATTGGATTTGGATTGGATTTGGATTGGATTTGGATTGGATTTGGATTTGATTGGATTTGGATTGATTTGGATTGGATTTGATTGGTTTGGATTGGATATGGATTGGATTTGGATTGATTTGGATTGATTTGATTGGTTTGGATTGGTTTGATTGATTTGGATTGGATTTGGGTTGGATTGGGATTGGATTTGGATTAGATTTGGATTGGGATTGGATTGCATTTGTACTGGATTTGGATTTGGATTGGATTGCATTTGAATTGGATTTGAATTGGATTTGGATTGGATTTGGTTTAGATTTGGATTGTATTTGGATTTGATTTGGATTGGATTTGGGTTGGATGTGAATTGGATTTGGATTGGGTTTGGATTGGATTTGGATTTGGATTGGATTTGGATTGAATTTGTATTGGATTTGTATTGGATTTGTATTGGATTTGGATTGGATTTGGATTGGATTTGGATTGGATTTGGATTGGATTTGGATTGGATTTGGATTGGATTTGGATTGGATTTGGATTGGATTTGGATTGGTTTGGATTGATTTGGATTGATTTGGATTGATTTGGATTGGTTGGATTGGATTTGATTGAATTTGATTGGTTTGATTGGTTTGATTGGTTTGGTTGATTTGGATTGGTTTGGGTTGGTTTGGATTGGATTTGGATTGGTTTGGATTGGTTTGATTGGATCTGGATTGGTTTGGATTGATTTGGATTGATTTGATTGGATTTGGATTGATTTGGATTGGTTTGGATTGGTTTGGATTGATTTGGATTAGATTTGGATTGGTTTGGATTGGTTTGGATTGATTTGGATTGATTTGGATTGATTTGGATTGGTTTGGATTGATTTGGATTGATTTGGATTGATTTGGATTGATTTGGATTGGTTTGGATTGGTTTGGGTTGGATTTGGATTGATTTGGATTGATTTGGATTGAATTTGGATTGGATTTGGATTGGATTTGAATTGGACTTGGATTGGATTTGGATTAGATTTGGATTGGTTTGGATTGATTTGGATAGGATTTGGATTGATTTGGATTGGTTTGGATTGATTTGGATTGGATTTGGATTGATTTGGATTGATTTGGATTGATTTGGATGGGATTTGATTGGAATTGGATTGGTTTGGATTGATTTGGATTGATTTGGATTGGTTTGGATTGCATTTGGATTGGATTTTGATTGATTTTTTTATTTGGATTGGCTTTGGATTGTATTTGAATTGGATATGAATTGAATTTGGATTGGATTTGAATTAGATATGGATTAGATTTGGACTGGATTTGGATTTAGATCCGATTTGGATTGGCTTTGGATTGCATTTGGATTGGATTTGGATTAGATTTGGATTGGATTTTGATTGGATTTGGATTGAATTTGGATTGGATGTGGATTGCATTTGGACTGAATTTGTATTGAATTTGGATTGGATTTAGATTGGATTTGGATTGGATTTGGATTTGATTTGGATTGGATTTGGATTGGATTTGGATTGGATTTGGATTTGAATTGGATTTGAATTGGATTTGAATTGGAATTGGATTGCATTTGGATTGGATTTGGATTGCATTTGGATTTTTAAAGGATTCGGATTGGATTTGAATTTGGATTCGGACTGGATTTGGATTGGATTTGGATTGGATTTGGATTGGATTTGGATTTGAATTGGATTTGAATTGGAATTGGATTGCATTTGGATTGGATTTGGATTGCATTTGGATTTGGATTGGATTTGGATTTGGATTCGGACTAGATTGGATTTGGAATGGATTGAATTTGGAATGGATTTGAATTGGATCTGGAATTGATTCGGATCCAATTTGGATTGGTTTTGGATTGGATTTGAATTGGATTTGATTTGGATTTGGATTGAATGAATTGGATTTGATTTGGATTGAGTTTGGATTAGCATGCATTTTCTTATCTTTATTAGGTTGTTTTCAAATCTTTTTAGTAATGAAGTCTTTCGCGACCCACAGTTTTGGAACCCATGTCAAATGTTCACCTTCGTCTTATTTCAATAACACAGGAGAAAAACAAGTATTGTATCCTATGCTAGAAGATAGAAGAAGAGGAATGTGGGGTTTTAATAAAATGCCTTCAGCGAGAATGCTTTGTTTGGGACAGTTTTGGGAGTTTGGACAAGCGTGGGGCTGATGAAGGAGGTTATTTCGTCCCGGTACATATCGGCATCCAGGCTGATGCCAAATAGCAGAGTCGAGCTTCGCGGATGAAATGCAGTCGTGAAACATCCTCTAAAGACGAGTTTTAACGTTTATTTCTGACGATCTAGTACAAAAAAAAACAGTTCAAATGAGTATCAACATATTTCACAGTAATGCTCAGTTTCTAACCTCTTTGTCGTCCTCAGATGCTGTTGTGTTAAATAACCAAATAATTTAAAATAGTCCTTAGAATAGATTCACCATGTGTTAGAAGGAAAAATAAAATTCTGCTAAAAATAGAATGCAAAGAAACGCATATTTCCACGTTAATCCCGTTTAGTTTAAATTATAATGATAGATAGTTTACATTTTTTACCTAAGCTATAGTTTAATTCTCAGAAAATAAAAAGGTTTATTTATATTATTTTTTTGGATTAATTATATTTCTGAGTGTACCTATTGGAACATTTGCAGGTTATAGAGGCTTAAGGAATTTATAAAGCAAACATTTGACAATGTGACGATTCAAACTGTGATCAAAAGTGTGACGGTATCGATTAGAATGGGTTGTAGGACGAAAGGTCGAAGGTCAAAAGGTCGAAGGACAAAAGGTCGAAGGTCAAAAGGTCGTAAGGACAAAAGGTCGAAGGGTCAAAAGGTCGAAGGGACAAAAAATCGAAACAAAAAAACGAAGGACAAAAGGTCGAAATGAAGAAATACAATTCTTTTTTCTTCTTTCTTTATTATTTTGTCTCCCTTTCAACCTCTGTTTTCTTTCTTCTTTTTTTTCCTTCTTCTTTCTTCCTTCTTACTTCATATGCTTCTTTCCTTCCATTCTTCTTCCTTCATTCTTCTTTCTTACTTCTTTCTTCCCTCCATATTTCATCTTCCCTATTTCTAACTTCTTTCTTCTCTCTTTCTTCCTTCTTCCTCCCTTCTTTATTTCTGTTTTTCAGGTTTTCAGGAAACAGTTTTTCTTCCTTCTTTCTGTCTTCATTCTTTTTGGCTTCATTCTTTCTTCTGTCTTTCTTCCTTCTTTCTTCTTTCTACCTTCTTTTTTTTCCTTTTTCTTCCTATTTTCTTTTCTCTTTCTTTTCTTCCTTCCTTCTTTCTTCCTTTTTACTTCCTTATTTCTCCCTTCTTTGTTTTTTATTTCCCCCCATGTTTCTTTCGTCCTTCCCTGTTACTTGCTTCTTCTGTCTACTATATTTTTTTGTTTCCTTGTGTCTTCCTTCCTT
Source organism: Armigeres subalbatus (assembly GCF_024139115.2). Classification (NCBI taxonomy): domain Eukaryota; kingdom Metazoa; phylum Arthropoda; class Insecta; order Diptera; family Culicidae; genus Armigeres; species Armigeres subalbatus. Next base: position 104,881,777 of record NC_085141.1, on the reverse strand, counting down.
CTTCTTTCCTTTTCTACTTTCCTTCTAACTTCTTTCTTCATTCTAACTTCTTTCTTCCTTCTTTTTTTCTTCTTCCTTTCTTCCGCCTTTTTATTTTTGTTTCTTTTTTTCTACCTTCCTTCTTACTTATTTCTTTCTTCATTCTTTCTTCCTCCGTTTTTCCTTCTTTTTCTTCCTTCTTTCTTCTTTCTTTCTTCTCTCTTTCTTCATTCTTTCTCTCTTCTTTTTTTCTTTCTTCTTGTTTCCTTTCTTTCTGCCTGTTTTTTATTTCTTCCTTCTTTTTCCCTTCTTCATTCATTTATTCATTTTTGCTTCTCTCCTCCTTGTTTCTTCTTTCATCCTTCGTTATCTCTTCTTTTTTCCTTCCTCTTTTCTTCCTTCTTTCTTCTTCCTTTCTTTCCTCTTTCCTTCTTATTTTTTTCCTTTTTTCTTCCTTCTTTCTAACTTATTTCTTTCTTATTTGTTCCTTATCTCTTTTCTATTTTTCCATTCCCTGTTACTTGCTTCCTTCTTTTTTTGCATCCTTGTGTCTTCTCTCCTTCTTCATTCTTCCTTCGTCCTTCTTTTTTCCTTCTTCCATCTTCCTTCTTTTTTCATTCTTTTTCTTCTTTTTTCTTCCTCTGTTCTTCTTGATTCTTCTTTTTCCTTTCCTACCGTATATTTTTCCTCCCTCCTTCTTTCTATCTTTTCACTTTTCATTTTTATCACTCCTTATATCACATTTCTCACTTGTCACTTTCTACTATAACTATAACTTTCACTATAAAAAAGTGTGATTATCGAAGTGCATCGATAATTCATGTTTCAATGCAAACTAAAAGAATTGATAACATATAAAGTAAAGTTTTTTGTTAAAACTAGAAGAAATTTTGTTACATTTTTTGTTATTTTGACTACTAATGGTAAATGTTTTTTACAAGAATAACAAGTCCTGGATATAAATCTGTTTCCATCTACTGGTCAGGTAGTATTCGAGGAAATAGCATTCGTGATTATGCCATGACTTCGGCTGCGTATATATAACTTTACCGTCGCTTTTTTACCAATATATTATCGCAATGGGCTCACAGTGCGTTGCAAATCGTTGCTTTTTACTTGCTCATTCACCTTCATCGTAGGTACATCGCATCGCGCACGATTCCGTCCTCGTTCATCGTCGTCACGTTCGCCTACCAACCACATCGCTAGTGCGGGGGCACGCAGCAATAAGCGCATTCGATTCAGTTCGTGTTTCATCGTCAGCGTCGTCGGTTGTGTTTTATTTTGCGTGCCGCGATGGGCCGTTTGTTCGTCCCCAACGATGAGATACATAAATCTCGGCTGCCGAATGCGCGTCGGACGGGATTGAATAAAAAGAAGTGCGATTGAGAACTGGATTCATATCCACCGCCGCATATTCAGGTGTGCATCCCACTACTATCCTCCACTCACTACATAGTTATTTATCAATTAAAATCGCACCACTGTTCAAAGTCTTGGATGGATGCATCGAACTAATTTGCATATTTCTCTTCTTTTTCCCTTTCAGGCTTCAAATTAATGAATGCAGTTTTATGAACATCCGATGCACCAATTGAGAAAGTGCGCGGGTGTTATTGAGGACGTGCTCCAGCAGTGAGTGGCTATTAGGAAATTGACGCTTCATCAACGTATGCTCGCGCAAAATTACTGACTTCAAAAGAAAGAGACCAAGCTGAAGCAAAAACAGCTCGACGAAAAAAAAACAAATACAGGTTATATTCGCACTGCCAAGGCAGACTGTGACCGCATATCGCCCTTGTCGATGATGTGATGGAATGAGAGAAGGCCAAAAAATACCTTTAAAGTGCGCTGAAATGTTCGAAAAAAAGATGAATGAATAACAACAATAGGCCTAAGATGAAGCGAAAGTAGTAGAGAACAAAAAGGTACAGAGGGAAAGAAGAAGTTTAATCAAAACTAACATCCTGTCCTCTCTCACGTTGTGTGCAGGAACTCGGCGTGAGTGAGTGACCGGGACTCATTGTGCAACATTTCGATCAGTCGTAAGTGTGTATGCGTTGGTTGTGTTGGTGTTATTCGAAAATTTTCTGAATCAAAGTGTACTGGAACGTGTACCGTGAAGACGAGAAAGAAACCTACCGAGATTTTTTTTATGAATAAACTCTTGTGAGTTACCTGCTGCGGTTGTGTGAGTGTTTCGATCGGCTTCTCCGAAGGTGCGCGGTTTTCATACGAATACAGTGTCGAGTGGCAGTCATTCGAACGGCGTAGCAGCAGCCGCAGAGCTGTTTTGTGTACACACATTCGCAGTACTAGTTATGGATTCAATATGGCTGACGACACACGCAAAGTTCGTGTTGAAGAACAATTAAAGATAAAAATAGGTAAGTTGTGCTTCATTTCTATTCCACTGTAATAATCATAATCTACTGGAAAAATAGTGCCAAGTGAGTGATCTCCAGTATTATTGGTTGGGGAGCTAGTGCAGTGAGATAAATCAATGTCGAAAGTGCTGGAACAATACTGAGATTTTCTTCACCGAACGGTACCCTCTGTGGTCTTCCCCCAGCTTCTTAATGGCAGAGCAGATCAGAAATCCCTGGAACCAAAAAGAAATGGTTTCAACGCATACCAGTGAATAGATCTTAAGAAATAACTACCAACTAGTGAACGTTATGCTTGGTATTGGTGAAATTGAATGTCAACAGTGAGCGATGGTGGATGGATATGCCCGAAAAATATCTGTCAATCGGCACAGAATTATTATGAATTTCTCAATGAGCGACAACAACAACGAAACGGTAACGAAGATTGTGGTTGGTGCTGCGAAGAAGAGACAAAAACGAACAGCACCACCAACACCAGCGCAGAAGGGTATGAACAGAAAAAAAAATCATCATAAAACAGGAAGCTGGAACAGGTGGTAAAAAAATCCTGCTTTTCAGGCTGTGCTCCTCGTGGGAAACCGTGGGACCTTGGCCCGAGCAGCTGCATCGACAGGAAGAGTACATTGCTGGGTTTTTCGTTTCCTGGCGAGGTTTCCGATGGAAGCAGTGCCACTACCATTCACAATTTACTCCTTTGCTCCAGCAATGTGCCATGTTTGATGGTGGTGTGCAAATTTATTGATCTGTGTGTTGAATTTTTATGGATAATTTGTTTCTTGTGAATGCCACTGAGCTGCAGATAATTGCGAATGCATGCAGTGTGTTGAAATGCAGATGAGTCTGATTTGGGGCAAACCGAGGTGGAGTTGAAGTCATTGGAAGTTATGTCGACAGGAGAGAGGTGATTTTGATAACGATGTTACATTCCTTTCAAAAGTTAAGTGAGTTGACAGAAGGCAGGGATTATAATTTCGTTGAGATCAATAAGTTTGTCCGAAGAGATAAGGTTTGATACGATGTGTTACATTATTTTATTTGGCTGACAAATTGTCAGCTTGACGCTTGTGTTCAATCCTAGTAAATATGGAATCTAATTCAATCTGTTACTTTACCATGATAATGACTTTGATGACGGTCAACTCTTGTAATGTCAATCAATTTCTATTGAAATGTTCGGTGATAATTCTCTATATCGAAGAAGAAATGAAGTGAAATCGATGAATCATTAAAATAAAATCCTCTACATGCATTTATTTGTTTATATATAACTGAAATATTTGAACAAATTTGTTCCTTTAGCATCATTTCCCCATTTAAGAATGTATTTTCGTTGATTTTCCTTCAGAAGTGCGTTCTTTATTGTACAAAGTCTGTATTTTAGAAAAATATGAATTTCTGCATTATACTCGATTGTATCGGGTAGATAACTAGTTATTCAACAAGAATCTTGTAAAAAAGTTATGCTTTTATAGCCAGTCCACGCAAGGTTAAATTCATCATTCGATAAACAATTGCCTCAAATTGCAGAAGAATAGCACAATAAGCGTCTATGGCACATGTAACAATGTAGGCGGTTTTCCATTGATGCCATTGAAGTCAGACAGGGAAAAATGCGCCTGTTGATACGATTCTAGGTCTGGACCTGCCCAATCTCGCTCGGGTTTTTTTTCGATCTGTCAGTCATTTAGCATTAACTTTCAATTGATCAACATGTAGCATGTACAAACACACCTGAAACCAAGACGAATCGTTTAGTGAGGAAATCTTGCAAATCGGTCCATCCTTTAGTGAGTTATATTGCCTTAAAAAATGTGAACTCACTTTTATAACTAGTAGAACCCGTCCAATCTTGCTCGGGTTTGCATTTTTTGCGTTCAAATTGTCAATAGATGAGCTCATTGCAGCGCCGCACTCTAGATCGACTTAAGTGCAAGCACGATTGCTTTTCCATATATACAAACATATCGGATCCCAAGACGAAACGATTAGTGTGAAACCGGTACAGATCGGTCAACCCGTTCTTGAGTTATATTGGCTCAAAGGAAATGCAAACTCATTTTTATATTTAAAGACTAGACAAAACTGCCCGATCTTGCTCGGGTTATTCTTTCTTTGTCCTACATGTCCATCGTTAAGTCGTTGCTCTTTAGATCGATTTCACTGCGAGCTTAATGGTTTTATTCAGAACTCATAAAAGCGTAGTATTTTTACATTTGTTCAATTTTTCCAGTGGAATGTTTTATCTTTTCATACATATGAAAAGAGTTGACCTCAAGACGAATCGGTCAGTGAGAGAATCATGGAAATCGGTCCATCGGTTCGTGAGTTATATTGCCTCAAAGGACTCATTTTTATATAAAGAGACTAGGCAAACCAGACCGATCTCGATCGAGTTTTATTTTCGATCTGTCAATCTTTTTGTTGATTGCAGGCCCGCACTCTAGATCGATTTCAGTTCGAGCTTTGTGGCTTTTTTTTACAATTTTCCAACTTTCCCCGTAAAATTGATCAACTCTTGGTGAGTACAAACATAGTTGACCCCAAGACGAATCGATTAGTTAGGGAATCATGCAAATCGGTCCATCCGTTTTTGAGTTATAGTGCCTCAAAGGAAATGTAAACTTATTTTTATATTATACTAGCGAAAGGAACCCAGCTTTGCCCGAGTGTTAAAAATGTCACAATGAACGATTTGCAGCACGGCACTCTAGATCAATTTACGTGTGTTTGTTTTGTTTTCCTCAACAGCTGACTCAAAATATTATTCTAATGTTTTTTTACATTTCCCCGTTATATTCACCAACTTTTTGTATATACAAACCTTGCGGTTCCCAAAACGAATCGATTATCAATTGATAAAAACTCGTCAGTGAGTAAGAATCGTTTTGAAATCGTATCTTGATTTCAAGCATTTACCGTTACTTTTTGAATTCTTTTTCCTCACTACCACGAAACTACACCGAAAAAAAAATATAACGATACTGTTTACAATTAGCTGGTATTAGTGAGGTTTATATTTGAATGAAAAATCTGTGTTTATTATCGTCTAAAATTTGAGATGTTGGCGCTGGCTTCAACTTCACCTAAGTGATGAACTTTGTTAAAAACTTCACCTGGAAACGTTGCCCAGGATTCTTCGTCGAGCTTCCACTTGCAAGTCAGCTCAGTTAGCGCAACTTTGACCGACTGAATCATTCTTTTCCAATATCCCTCGTGTGCGGAACAGCTGTTGGTTTGAACTGTCATTGTCTGGTGATCCATACACGTGCTGCAGAACTGGACATTATTGAGCTTCATCTCACCTATCTATCCCGTCCGAGTATAACTCATTTTTTGGGGATCAACCTCCGTAGCGCTTTCATCGGGGCATCAGTTTTCTCCAGCTTCTAAAGTGTTCTTTTTGCCTTTCTCGTATACTAAGTATATGTAAAGGCTATAGCATTGCACCAAAACAGGAATTCTGATAGAAGGCTCGGAGACCTATTATATACCAATCGACTCAGCTCGACGAATTGAAGTGATGTCTGTATGTATGTATGTGTGTGTATGTATATAAAAACCCAGATTAATCCACCTAGCGGTGATGGTGCCTTTCTCGCGCAAAAAGGTAATAAATGTAGCCTTTACGCTTACACCTCGATGATGTTCAAGAAAGGCAAAGCAGCTACACCGTCTAATGTTATGATAGAAAATTTACACTTGTAGACGACAGATGGCGCTGCCAAAAGTTTCTTGAACTTCCTATGTTCGAATTTTGACTTTCGGACAATTTCATAGTAGTATGAAACTGAACGAAGAGCATACTTACGCCTAAATGTGCGCAACACGAGCATCTTTATAGTACGATGAAACTCGTAATGGGGGCAAGCCATGGATAAACATTAAAAATATTCATAGATGCTAGGCATTTTTCATAACACATCATTGTTCTATGTGATTATGTCTCATCACTATTTTAATATTATCTATTTTTTGCATTTCGCAATTATTATGAAACTCAATAGTGATCAACAGCGTTTTAGTCTCTGTCGGATGCAACTTGTTGCAAGAAAATCGGTTAAGAGTTTCTATGTGAAAATTTGGCTAATGTTTTTTATGGCATTTTGTACACACACACACACACACACACACACACACACACACACACACACACACACACACACACACACACACACACACACACACACACACACACACACACACACACACACACACACGGACAGACAGACATTTGTTCAGCTCATCGAGCTGAGTCGAATGGTATATAACACTATGGGTCTCCGGGACTTCTATCATAAGTTCGAATTTGGAGTGAAATGATAGCCTTTCGGTACAACTTAGTTGTACGAGAAAGGCAAAAATGTGAGACACACTTTTTGGCACTTTGCATTATCCGATTTACTCGCACAAGTTGCATTCGACGCGGAATCCTTCCTTATTTTTCGCTATTGAAAATTGGCCCAATCGGCCTTTGTGTTCCAGAGTTATTAGAAAAATATTGATTTTTTCCACATCCCCCCCCCTTGGAAAAAAATCAAATTCGATTTTTTTTTAAACTGCGGCAATGCATTTAAATAAACGCAAATAAATGTGAATTGATGGAAATAACTGAATCTATCTCCCTAAAGTGCAATTTTTCCCTCTCTTATGAGCTTTTCTTGTTACTCTTATGTGTTTTCTTGTTTTATAATATGTACATGAGTATGCCCGTGTTTATCTCTTTCTCAGTTTTTGTTCTCTTGTTCGATTCTGTTCTTCTGTTCCGGGTACCACGAAGCCCTGGCCATCCGAAAGATGCTCCCTGCTGAACCAAAATCGAGCACGACGCCATGCAAAACCGTCTCCAACGCAAACGCCCGGATGAGCAGCTGGAATAACCTGAATCAAAATCCTTACCCCGTCCATCCTGAATTATAACCTTGAGTCACCCCGAGTATTATGGTCTATGTCCCTTCCCTACTAACTGTTAATGATAAGATGATACAAATTATAAAGTTATCATACTTCCCGAATAGAATGGTATTATACGATTATGTTTCTAGCTATCATTTTTTGAGTATTGAAAATTAAAGTAGAATTGTTAATGGAATCATTTGAAATACCGTACGTTAATCATACCATGTATGATATTTAGGATAGGCTTTATGATAATCTGATTTTGGATGATACATTGAATGGGTTGTTAAGTATCGTTACCATTCAAAAACATCAACTTTTTCAAATATTTTTGAGAAGACATTTTACCATGATTCTTCAGTTTATCTTAATTTTTTGTTTCTAGAGATTATTGGATTTATGCTTATATTCAACAAAAACTTTAAATCGTTTGTTTTTTCTTAACGATTCTGCTTTTGATGTGAACTGATCGCTGTACGTTAAGCGTTCAATTGTATGATTATTGCATTATAATATGTATAATATTATTTCACATAATACCGTACAGGTAATATTCACATTCGGGTTTTCATTTCATTGAATAAAAGTTAGTTTTATATATTTTATTTATTATTATTTTATTTTATTTATTATTTGCCTCTTAGCATTTTCTTCTTATTTTCTAGGTACGATTGTCATTAATATATTTAAATTCTTGGAAGAATATACTCTTAGCTTACTTTGTTTTTTTTTTCATAAATTTCAGCTGTTCCTCCAATATACTTTTATTCGACATGTTTTATTACAAATTAACGAAAACATTTAATTTAAGAAAACATGCGATTTTAGAATATTTTATGTACCGATGTTTATTCAACAGTTTTGCCTGTGAATTATACAAAAAAAAAGAATAATATTCATTTAGTGGTGATGGTTCCTTTCTTACGGACTATGATTTATAAGTATCAGGGTGCGCTAATCTGTAAGACACAAGATAGGGATTTGATATATTTGGGATAGCGCTGCAATCCCGGATACAACATAAATGGCAAATGACAGCAACCCAATAGTTGAACACTGGCTGAAAGTTTATTACAATTGGTCGTGACGCAATACGGGAACATCGGATACATTGTGCTGACGGATTAGTGTATCTATCAGAGTTCCGGCATCCTGACACGGTCTGTTGTGATACCGTTCAGTTATTGGGTCAACGTTAAGTCTTGATATTTCACTCTTCGCACACCACATATATTAAAGAAGGTTCATCAAAGAAGATTCTTACCTTCGTAGGCATATCCTCGCAGTTCAGGCACCGTTTTACCACCAACCTAGTTGGCGATTTTACGTTTTCATCTTGATGTGGGAGGAAACGGACGCTTCTAGAAATATTTAAAATTAGATTTATTTCACGATTTGATATAATAAAGTTTTCACTTTCATGTATTTTAATCCTGCAAAAATCAATTGGTCACTGTACTGTTTGACACTAGCTGGAGGAAAGCCCACTGGCGTTCCTGGGTGAGGGAGGGAAAAAGGCCTTTTTCGGCAGTGAGTTTTCCTCCAGCTAGTGTCAAACAGTACAGCGACCGATTGATTTTTGCACACCGACAAGCCGCCATTACCGAGCGTGGAAAGCTGGATACAATTGTTATTTTCCTTCGCGTTCACTTTCACTTTTTTGTATTACCGCCGACTTTGAGAAAAAATTATGACCGTTGGCTCAAGTCGAACAACTGCCGCTGACAGAAATATATTTATTGCACTATAAAAATAAAACATAGTCGTGTGTAAAAAACAACCCAGATTATATGATTAATGATACTTTTACTACAGATTATTTTTCATTCATCATTCTAGTAATCATTATTGCAACATCTATAATCCGACAATAATTTTGTATGATCAGGTCGGTAAATGTATTAATCATATGATTTCACATGTATCATACAGTTAATGATGATCGAACGTGGAATAGAAAATGTATAATAATAACCGTTCAGCCTACGATTTATTTCTATGCGGGTTAAGAATTGCGGCTCCGCAAAGTGTCACACACGACTGAGCCTACCAAATAAATTAAATGGTTAAAAAAAAATATGTACATGAGAAAGGCACCATCACCACTAGGTGGATTATTCTGGGTTTTTCTCTCTAAAATAGAGTTGTAATCTAGAGGAATCGCTCCTTTTCTGTTAAAAGTCTCCAGTTCTCCTCCACGCTAAGGAATGGTTTCGGTGATGCAATGGTGTCCTCTGCATGCTTGTCCGCCATCCTGGAGCCTCTCGGAGTGTGTTGACGGATTCCCTGATCCTTATTCAACAGCGCTGTTTGTACCTCCACCGACAGGTACAAACAGCGCTGTTGAATAAGGATCAGGGAAATGGCAGCTCTTGGCTCTTCAAGTTTCTACCTAAACAATAAAGTAATTTACTGTATAGGTAAAAAAAGTAGGCAAATAAGATTAGATTAGGTACCTAGCGTAGTATAAATAGTGTAAGTTGCGATTGTTTTCTTCAAGTCGATTCGAGTACAAGACACTGAGGACGACCACACAGTTGTGGTCGAAATACGTATCTGCAAAGATAACGAAAATTAACTGATGGAATTAAATGGACAGTACTTAATTCGTCTTAGACGGTTTACGAAGACTTATTTTATGGAACATTTCTATTATTTCCATACGGCTGATTGTCATGTGTTACTCGACAAGAAACACCTTTGACTTTTACTGCTGCGTATGAAATAACACTCACGTTTTCTTCGGGTTTTTTCTTGTGTTCGGTATCACCTTTAGCTTTTGAAACAGTAAGTGCTCACGCCACTGTGACTGATAGTTGTTCCTTGAGATAGTCGAACCATTTCATCATGTCCTGGAAATCGATTATTGCAAGCCTAGGATGTGTAATTTGGATACCTTGAAACGCTTGACGCTGTCGAATGCTGAAAATTCTGCTTCTACAGTCGTCAATCACATAGATTTGTCTCCTATGTCTATGCTTTCATTGAACGTCGACGTGTTTCGAGCATTGCTCAATTGTCTGATCTGATGACTTCTTCAACCGCAGGATGGACATGTCACTACTGCTTTTGTTTTTCTGTTTGTGGAATGGACAACTCTCGGGTACTTATTCAAAAGGACGTATGTGATTTTGTAAACAAAGGTTCAAACGTCGATTCGTCCAATCTGATAGCACTCCCATCCCATTACCACAGACAGGTAGGGGAAGACTTCAGCTACCTGTTAGTGGTGTCGGTTTGCGTGGGAGAGCCATCAGATTGGACAAATCGACGTTGGAATCTTTGTTTACAAAATCACATACGTCCTTTTGAATAAGTACCCGAGAACTATTGGTACTGCTGGTATTTCTGAAGATATTCCTTATACTCTATTGGTTGACATGGGTGCCGGAACCGGTTCTGATTCCAATTTTGATGAATTGGTGACATATCATACTTTCAAAAGTTATGCCATATTCTGATAACTTGTCTTCTTGGGGCTTATTTTAGCTGAATCGACAAAAGGGTCTTAATCGGTTCAATTATACTTCGAAATCATGCCACATGATAGTGTTTTCATGTTCCCTAATATTGGCACCGGAATCGATTCTTGTTTCATCCGTCAACTGATTCTATTTGGGTTGAATATGACTTTCTCCCGTCCAATATTTATTTATCGCATGCAAACGCATAGAAATTGATTCTCACAACAAATCGGTTTTTTCATATTTGATATTCACGTGGTGTTTTTTTGTGATGTGATGTATGTTGTTAGGATAACATTCGCACGCCGAAATTGAAAATTTGTTTTTTTAATGGAAAAATTGCTTTTTCAATGTTTTTTCAAATTTTCCAATTTTCCGGTTTTTTCTAGGGAATTTTCTAGCCTTTTTTTCAATCCAGCGAGTTAGGTACGCTTTGATGCTGTACAATGTTTAGCATTTATTTTCCTCTATTTTTACTACGGATAACTACTATTCAGCTTAATCTTGGCAGATTCGAAAACGAAGCACCGAACGCAAAATAATCGCATTTCAAATGATTCCAGTGTGATGCGTGCTACGAGCCAATGATGTGGGGGGCACGTATTCGAATATATACGAGCCGTATGCTATGGATTTAGCGGGAATTCACCTTATGTAAATATTCCTCAAATGGTAGTTCTTCGCGCAAGAAGCCCTTTATCGTTGTTATCGCCCTTTATCGTTAGTAGTGTGAACAGAAGCCATTAGATTTAATTTGTATCCACTCCACGGTCCTAGGAACTGGTAAACAGCCATCGTTTCATCTCTTGGTTCATGAAAGTGATTTTCATCCATATGCCTTGGTATTTCACTACCTTCGCGTTGATTTTTTCTTCGAAATTTCTTCCTCAAGATGCCTCAACATGTAATTGTCGTAGCCACAGTAGCCCAAGTGAAAATTCACTTTGCTTCAAGGAGTTCAATGAAGCTTCTTCGATTGTGATCATTAGTTCGACATACCTTTGGCTAATGGTGCTGCACTGTATGTCCAGTTTTCCACGAGCGGTAATGGCCGCCAGCTTTCCTGCGGGTTAGTCTCTGATTTAACGTTTGTGTAGGTCAACCGCACCCATTGTTCGAGCATTTTGATCAATGTGGTACAAAAGAAGGCTTGACTTCACTTAATCAGCACCTTATATTCCACATTGGTCAGAATGCTCGGAGCAGTGGGTGCAGTGAACTACACAAATGTATCAGAGACTAACCCGCAGGAAAGCTGGCAGCCATAACTGCTAGCGGAAAACTGTATAGACTGTTCCAGAAATTATAAGCTCACTTGGTTTTTCTAAATATTTCGAACTTTTTTTCATTTTTTTTACAAGTTTATATAAATATACAAGTTTATAGGAATATAAGTCATATTTTATCCATTGCAAATTGTCATTATATTTATTTATCAAGCAGGACCAGTTTCAAAAACTTTAATATTGCAACCGAAGGAGAGTTTGAGGCATTTGAAATAAATGTCAAATAAATATCAAGCTCTCGTTTTCACTTATTTAACATATTTTTAGCTTTATTTATTCAGTGTTGGCTTATGACTAGGAATTTCTAGGATATACGCCAAAGTTATTTGATAATAGCTGGTATCATTTTATATTATTTACCAAGATAAAGTCTTGCACTTTTCAAGGTTTTTTAACCTTCGCAAAATATTTGCAACCACTTCTAGACGTCAAGACTAACATTCCTATACACTTCCAATGTAAATTCAACTGATATAATAGCTTCACGTTTTTTACTAGGTGATTTTTCAAAAAAGGCACCCTAAAAATGGTGAATTTATGCAAAGCAATTTTTCTGGCCCAAAATAGAACCATATTGTCTAAATTTAACGAAAAATATTCAGAAAAAATACATCACATTTGTTAAATGGATATTATCTATAGGATGCATCAAAATTTTCATTGAACATGACATACATTTCAATTTGCCGACTACTTTTCAGTGTGCTTATAGTTTCTGGAACAGTCTATAGGGAAACTGTTCCGTTTTCCGTCTCCCTTAACATATATTCATCTCATCGCGAAACAAATAAATATAGCACCAATTCTTTTTGTTAGCATGCGCTTCTTTTTATTAACGTGCGTACTCACTGTTGGAAAAAATCACAATAATAAGAAACAAATCAAATTACTTTTCGTTGCATTGTTTTTTTTTTGATGAATATCGGAGCTATGAGATGAAGTCCAGGAGCAGTAACCCTAGACCATCGTTTTGGTTTCCCAGGAGTGGCAAAATACTTCGTTCTTATCTTCTACACTGCACGAAAAAAGCCGATCAGTATTTAAGGTTACGGGATTTTTTTCTATTTTTGTAGGTATTTATCTTTTTTATGGAGTCTTGCAGCTCTGGGCTGGCTCATCTTTTCATTATCTTAGGTTAGTTAAGTTAGGTTTACGGATGTTCCAGATTTCACATATTCTCCGGATATCCAATTGTTCATATTATGCAGCTCAGATCCTTTCGACCGGCATGACCTAAACTCTCCAGAATATCTTGAGATTTTTTTGAATCCATAGTTCTTACAAATCCTTAATCTACACGAAAGGAGACAAATGAGATATCCTTTTTTATCGCAGAATTTCCTGTTGGGAAAAAGAATGTACGGAAGTCACTGTTTCCCTGCTGTGAAAACTACATAAATTTCGAGCAATAAGGTTTTTCTAACATTTTGTATGGTTTGTATAAATCTGAAGACGGAATTGATGCTGTGTATATGAATCTGAAGGCGTCATAGTGAATCATACTATTCTTCTCGCTGGAAAAACTCGGCGTTTTATCAAGCTCTGTGCATTGGTTTCAATCCTGTCTGGTGAACCGCTAGTTTCGAGTTTAGAGTCGGAAATATTCTGCAACACAACACAGTTCGGGAGTTCCGCAGGGCAGTAACTTTGGTCCACTGCTTTTCTCGATTTTCATAAGCGATATCTCGCTGTTCTTTCCTGTCAATTGTCGCTTAATTTATACAGATATTACAGAAATTTATAAAATAATAAAATACGACAGGGCTGCCTGTTTGGAGCACCAAAAGATGGTACGTACTGTCGATGATTTGTGTTTGCGTGACTTGTTGTGCCTCAATGTCGAAAAATGTAACATATTGCATACCAGTATAAGAACAAGCCGATCATCTTCGACTATATCCTTTCCGGACATTACTACAAAGACATCATCCCCAGACCCATTCGACAATTCGACTTCGTGTTCAAAACTGGTGATGAGTTCCGTGATTCATTATGTCTCAGAACCAGGGTTTGCAGAAATCGCTCTCAATAGATAACGAACAACGATAAAAGAAAGGCAAAAACTGTTCCGAATCATAACAAGCCAGGATAACAAATTTATCAAACTTGTATAAATGTTCGAAAAAACAGATTCGAATCGAATCGAATCGCAAATGATTTTCGCTTTGTTTTCGCTCATTATGTGTTGAAGCCAAGTTGAAATGCATCATCAGAACCAGTGCGCCCCGCGTTTGGAGCTCTTCAAAAGAAATTTATCATGGAGTATACTGCCGTGAATCGCATATCTGTCCCATCTTTGCTGGGTTTCCTATTCATATGGGACAAATATGCGATTCACGGCAGTATAAACGGTATAGGCCTCCAAATCAGTGCTTCATCATAACAGCTTGAGAAAAAAGTCTCTCATGGATGCCAGATATCGTATATGTATACAGTCTTCTTCATTCTCTTTCGAATTCAATCCCTGCTCAGAACAGAACCGTCTATTGTTCGGTAAATTTTGGGGTCGAATGCTGTCATATGGAGAGCATTCCATGCCAGTTGAATCGCCCGAATAGGAATCGTTCGAAGAAAGTTCGTAAGATATGCGCTTCGATTCCTCATGTGGTACGACCCGATAAGGGAAGATCCATTACTTACGTAACGCAAAATTGGGCATTTTCAACCCCCTCCCCCCTATGTCACACTTTTAGTATAAGGCATCTGGAAATTTTGTATGAGTCGTCACACTCCGCTCAACCCGCCTCCCCCTCTAAACGTTTCGTAATTTGTGGCGCTCCCTGAAACTGCTACCGTACGTGCATCCGTGCAACTTACCGCTTTCTGAAAATAGAACCACTTCACGGAAGGCGAACAATTGTTCAGGGTGCTTTTGCTAGGAATCTGTTAAGAAAGATATCGACTTCCCGACATGCTAACTGAGCAAAATCTGTAAATCTTTTTCGAATCAGTTACAGATTTTCTAGATCCTGAAAAAAAAAAATCTCTAGCATTTTATTTTCCGGTCACAATTTTGTTCGGCGGCGGTGGCGGCGTTTTCGTCGTCACGCCGAAAGTCAATTTAACCGGCGGTGGCGTAAATATTTCTATTGCATTTGATTCCCAAAAAAATCATGGTTTCTCTGTGTTTCTTAATGAAATATTCCGAAATTCTTTCTCATTTCCTAGGATTTACCCCTTCATTTTATTTTTCAATTTTCCCTAAGGATAGCTTTTAATGTTTGGTTTCGAAAAAAAAATAGATTTTTTTAAGATGGTCATTAAAAAAAAACATGCGATTAATTTTGATATATTTCCCATGGAAGGTTCGACAGGTTTCAATCAATATTGTTCTCTGATGGCCCTTTGCACACTTTCACCTTCTATTAAGTAAAAAATTCATACTTGTCGCTCGTTTGCGATCTTTAAGTTCTATTCTTCAGTGCTTTCGATTGCTCCCTTCTACTTTAAGTGTAGTGCGTGTGTACCGATAAAAGACAATGAAAAATTCAAACAAGAATCTCACGGTCATGAATCCTTCCAAACGGTTTGACAGGTAGGCTACTCTACTGTTTGGACGGTTCTCCAACCTCCCGGCTAAGCGCACGCAGCGATGTAGCCACTTTTTCCTCGGTCTCCAGCTTTCTTTGGAGCTTTTTGTCACTCAGGGTCGTCGGTCGTCCGGAGCCGGGATTTCTTTCGATGGTCTGATTGTTGTCTAATAGTGCCAAGATGTTGTATGCCAGAACGGGCCTATCCGACGTTCAAAAAGTGCCGCACGATGTCTGTTTTCGAAAGAGGGTCCAAAAGGTCATTTTTCAAAATGATGTATTTTATTTTTGAAATATTAGGCTCGCATTATACGGGTAATGGAACATTGTAAATAACTCTGGTTAAGTCAAATTGACGATGTTGTGCCCTTTGAAGTTGACATGAAAACTGTTTTTATACCATTGATAATATATAAATTTGAAGTATGATATCTTTGCAATATCCTACAAATTTGTTTTTGAATCATTTCAAAGATAACATAATCAATTATCAATTGCATTCATTGTATCACAATTTCATAAAATGTTCACCCTGAGCTTATGAAGTTGAATTTGGGCTTATTTCGAAATTTACTCATTTCTTATGGTTTTCATACAGAAAGGTCAGAAAACAATTTACCCGCTGAAAATCGCATGGCTACTAGTTACATCATATATTTTCAAACTAAACCAAATTTCGAGCCCGCAATTTTTTTTCCGAGGCATTTGAAAATGGTGTAAATTACATGAAAATGGCGCGTCAAAGCATGTATGTACTGAATGCTACAATCAACAACAATCGTTATGAATGTAGTTGAAAATGATAATATTTCATCATAGTAAGTATAATAGACGCACACTTTTGAACGGAGTTGCTTCACAGTTTTTTGCTATCATGATTACACTCAAAATAATTTTCACTTAACTTCCACTATAAAAATCAAGTAGGCTTTAAAAATCTATTTTTTTACGATCTTCCTTGTAGCTAATAAAACTTACTCACGCCTCATAAACATACCAAAAAGAAATGCAGTGAAATTTAAATAAAAACGTTGAAAACAATATCTAGGGTAAGGGACACTGGGGGAAGTGGAAAAGGAAAAATCGAATTATTTAATTGAATTAGTGTAAAACCAGTTTAAATGATCTAAATGGGTTCACTCAAAAGGGCATAGGCGTAACTAGAGTCTTGGTCTAGGGGGGGCCATGGCACCAGCTGGTAGGATGTAATTTTCAAAGGTGATTTAAACACTGTGCGCATGGATTGCAATAGAAATTTTTTGACTAAGTTTATCGCTCATTCGTCCTAGAAGTAACATTAAAAAAATCGCGAATAATACAATTGATTTCCAATGATGCTGTGATTGCTTCGATACGCTGTGCCTGTGTCAAGTTGTCTTCTCCATGTTACTAAATGTGGATAAGTGTGTAATCTAAGATTCAAGAATCTTCTTCGAATTATCTATAAATGAAATTCGATATGAGTATATTTCTGAAAGTTTTCAAGCATTTCCATGATTACTTAACGCACAAAGATCTAAAATTTTTTTGAAACTTGAAATTTTTGAAACTCTTTAGATGTGGAATAAATTCCACGAAATTTTGTCATAATCAATATAAGTACTCATGCAATTCCAAAATGTATGCTATGTGCTGAAATAGTTAAGTACCGATGAACACAAATTTGGAATCCTGGAAGGAGGCTTTATTATGGTTTTCTGAATAGGTGAGAGATTTCTCTGCAAAAATCAAAGAGACTTGAGAAGCAACCAAATCGATCTGAATTGTGCTGCAAAAGAAATGTTTTCTGATACGAACTGGTTTCTAAATCTAATTTTTTTATCCTAAAAAACAAATTCTAACTAAAGAAGGCACAAAAGAGTTTTCCGATGATCCTTATGAAATCGCCAAAAAATTAAATGGAACAAGAGCTTTTGAGGATTATAAAAATATTTCTTTAATGCAATCTCTTTTGTGAGTGCGAAGGTTGCCTAAGTTTTGTCCTAATACTTTCAATGGAATGCGTTGTTGATTTTTCTGTCATTGTAACAAAGATTCTTAAGTTTTATAATTTTATATCTTTCTGTGCCAGAATTATATAGCGAGAGCAAAAAGCTCCATAGGAATTTGATCAACTGTTTTGCGGCATACCTTGCGATTAACTCGAAGATTTTCGAAATTTCGAAATTTAATTGACCGGATTTGTGTACATGTGCTCATTATGATGTAGTTGCTTCAGTCTTTTTTGAAGCGGATGGTAGTTTAATAGAACAGAAATATTTATATCTTAATACAATCATGTTTTAATGTTTCTGCGACCAGGATACTAGTCAAACAAATGCAGAACAAGTTTATTATTTTAAGCTAGCAACTGAATTAGAAGCGGCATTGATTTTAGCTTAAAAATCGAGAAAATGTTCCCGGGGGTCCAACTTAAATATTTCGATGCTTTGCTGAACAAATGGTCATAGATGTGATAACGCAACAAAAAATATGTTTATAGAATTCATATTCAAAATTAAGAAATATGTAGGAAATATGTAAATGAAATAAAAACTGACTAAGTTGGAATTACTTTTCAAAATTTTCTGGGGGGGGGGCACAAGTAGGTCTGGAGGGGGCCAGGCCACCCCCCCCCCTTATTTACGCCAATGCAAAAGGGGCTATCAAAAACAGTCAATTTTGCACCAACTGTGCGGTAATTCATACCATTTTGGTCGCTTGAAATTTGTGGAAAGAGATTTAAAAATAAGGAGTTGTTTTTCCACTTAACCCAGTGGGATGGGGTAAGTGGAAAACCCATTTTACCTTCAATTGTAATGAGTAGTTACATATAACTAAAATCAATACAATAATTGCTCTGAGTATCTTTTGTGGAATGATTTCATTACCTCAACGGAATAGATACTCAAGGAATTCTCGTAATAGCTAGGGAGGGCTGGTTTTGCCTTCTCGAACACTAAGTGAACGTAAAACCTATATGTTCGCCCCAAAGATGAACTTTTTAAAGGAAAAATGGGACTTACAGGGTTGTAAACTAATCAACTTAGTTTAACGAATTGATATGGTGTCTGTATGTGCGTATTTGAATGTATGTGTGTGCGCAAAGCACGTTCAAAATTATCAGCTATTCTTAAGCACTTGTCCTTAACCAATTTGTTCGCAAAAAAATTGCATTCAACGGCGATACTTGTTATGAATAAAAATTAAAGTGAATTTTAGAATATATTTTCCTATCAGTGCTATTTTTAACTTTTTTATATATTTTTTTTCATATGTAAAACATGTGAAAGGCATCAATACCGATAGGTGGATTAATCAGGCATTTTCTCATTTATAATAGTCCAATCACCACTGGAATCACAATGATAACAAAGAAGGAACATATTAAGATTCACAGCTATCGAAATAAACCCTGGAGGGAAGAAAAAATTTGCGTTATTAGAGCATTATCCACTTCCCCCGCAGTGTTTGATATCAGAGGTAAGTGTAAAATCTTTGAATTATTTGCTTTCATGGTACAAACCACTACAAATTGAATGGGATTAGTTTAATTGTATTGTAATAGTAACCTGTGATATAAATTCACTTGAAAAGGGACAATTGATGCAAATAAGAATTGATTTTATGAATGCAAAAATCAACTTTTCCCGAAACCTTAAATTACAGTTCAAACGTTAACCGTGTTAGTGTATGTATTATACAAATTTCAACATAGTATTAGTGTGAGCATCGAAGTATATTCTTGCATAATGCTATGATGTGGTAAAAACTGTAAAGTATGTACAATTTCAATTTTTCGAGTCGATTTTTACAGTTACCCCCTTTTCACACTTCCCCCAGTGCAGTGTACCTTATCTGTTTCCATATTAATAACAGCCCGTATATGAATCCCAACCGATAAACCAAATAAAAAATCAATTTAATTACAATTTCTCACATCGTATGTACACAATAATGGATGGAACACATTCTTGAATGATTGGAATATTATTCGAGATTTTGTTTAAGTAATGTTTTGATGCACAAGAATCAAATTAATAAAAGATAAAATTATAAAGCACTTGTACTTTCATTTTCCTACCTCTGAACTGTTGGTTTGATGCACTGCTCGATTGCTACTAGCTGATTCGTCTGTTTTCACGCCGTTGTTTTGCACTCAATTTCCAGCTAACACAAATGTATCCTTTGAAAATTCACTTCACAACACATAAAGCACATCACATTTTCACTATAAACATAATTATATTTGAAAAACCAACGCGATTTCCTATAGTTTGATATAGGTTTATTTCTAACAACGTCTAAACTATCCTTGTCCGTATTCCAAACTGTTTACATGGCTGGCAGTACTCTCAAGGGTTGCCGACCTAGATTATTATTTCAAAAATGCTTGAATGAACTTTCAATGTGAAATTCAACTTTTATGTTTGTAAAATAAGGTGTATCGAAAAGATAAGCTATGACAAACATAAAATAAACTGATAAGTTGAAAAACTACAACAAAAACTGCAATTTTGTAATTATATTTCAATTCAAATACAAAACATTGAAGAATTTGGCATCACTGTAATCATATAGTTACATATACACACAAGTAATAGTGTGTGTATTTTATGTTGGAAACAGTATTATTGATATAGGTACAAGCATAGGATTAACTGTTTTTGAATGTTATTGAAATAGGTACATGACGGTGATGATGTTTTTTAGCTAAATACTTCTATAATGTGATAATAATTTAATTTTTGAAGTTACCAAATTGTTTTCAATTAAAAATTACGTTAGCCAAGCATAATTATTCTCATGTTTCTTGATTATTGGGTGAGAAATCAATGCATTTCATATGCGCATTGCCTTATTGTTATTGATATAGGAACAGATACCCTATGTACTTTTCTAGTGAACACTACTTGTCACGAATGTATGAAAAATACATGAGTGGGGTACTCAGACAAATGTGTGAGTTTTGTACCAATCTTGGATGCTAATGACGAATTGTGCAGAAACATCATGAGAGCAATTTTCAAAATTAAGTGAGGAATTAATATTTCATTACTCTTTTTCGATCCCGTCCGGTTCTAGTGGACGGGAGTTATTATCACTAACACGATATTGCGCAAAATATAATTGCCAATTCACTTAGATCTGTGTATTTGTTGAAATTGCAATTCACTTTAATGTAATTACATTTTTTTAGTGAATTGAGAGCAGTGAGTACCATAACTAACAAATTATTTAACTTCTACAAACGAAACTAAATGGAAAATATCCGCATATGTTTTCATTTTCATTTTTGAGTGTAGAGTTAGACTGATAGAGCTATCAAATTTTGTCTGCTGACTCATGGGATACTATGATTGATGCTGCTTGGGTAGTGCAGGTTAAGGTAAACCAATGAAAATCGGCATTTTTTGTCCATTTTACGAAATGCAAAATCAACCAGTAAAATTTTTCTGAATTTTCAGTGGAAATTTCTCGTAATTGTATTTGAAATTCATCTTGTATGTAAATTGATCTAAATTCTCAAAACTACATTTAAATTTTCATGGGACATTTGGGGTATAGATATTCTGAATCTGTATACAAAATTTAAAATTTTCAGGATTCTTGGGGCCCGGAACTATTTTTAATTTGCATTTCAAATTTATATGGGACTAAGAATTTGTTCTTATGCTGCATGGGCCAAATCAGTCATTCTATCATTTGAAGCGTTTATTTATTTTGCTGAATAAAAATACATCGAAATTCCCTCGTAGGATTCTATGGACTTACGACGAGAAATTTTTCGGAATTTTCTAGGGCCTTCATCTGTACACTGTTCGGAAATTTTTCGGGAAACTTTTCAGAATTTACTCGAATTTCTTTCGGAATTTCGACAAGCAGAACGCCAAAAACTGTTGACGACGGAGACGTCGACATAACTAATTCAGAGCCTCATCAACCCCTAATTTTCTTCAGAATCAGATTTCTCTCGGCATCTTCGGAATCTTGCAAGAATTTATTTCGGATTTCTGCAGGAATTTCCTTCGGAATCCTGGAGAGATTTTCGTCAGAATCCTTGAAGAATTTATGTTTGCATCCCATAAGTATTCTCGTCAGATTCCCAGAAGGACTCCCGTCAGAGTCCCTGAACGAGCGAAAGCACACAAAGATTCCTTTCAGAATCCTTTTGAATCCCAGAAGGGTTCCTGTCAGTATCTCAGAAGGATTTCCATCCATCCCAGAAAGATTTCTTCACGAACATCAGGATTTTTTCCGAATCCCAGAAGGGTTCTTTCTATAATTCCAGATTTTTTTTTTTTGAATTGCAGAGAGATTTCCTGCGGAGTCTCAGGAGAATTTCCTTCGGCATTTAAGACAGATTTCCTTTGGAATCCCAGAAGGGTTCTCTTCGGAATAAATGGATCAATTTAGAAGGATTGTCTTCGGAATCCAAATCCTTCGGAATGTCATTTTCGGCAATTTCTCAATACTGCAATCGAAGCGAACAGTCGTTACCCAATAGCGAGCAGATCCGTGGCCATTAGGATGTAACTACGATCTCTTGGAATCGCGTCAGTAACTCCACAGTTCAGTGGTAGCACCATCTCCTAAGGCAGCACGGAACGACGACGAAGCAAAGTGCACATTCTCGCCGGTGACCACTAATGGAAATAAACCTGCCATCGTTCTCTAATATTGTGTAGTAAACAACTGCTGAGATGTCAGCAATCTCGGAATCAACATTTTTTCTATCCCAAAAACTGCTAACGAAGTCATAATTTTGCAAAGTAATTGCTCTACAACTGATTAGTGTCTAGATCATATCGCAATGAAGGATGCCCGGAAACAATTTTTTTGATAGATCCTGAATCTGGTATGACTAAAATAAAACTTTTTATGGAACAATGAAATAAGTAAGTTTTCTCCAGCAAAAAAAAATTTTGAGTTGAAATTTCTTTTTTGTTTCGATTTTGCATCGCTTTGTTGTCAAACCTCTACTTTTTAAGTGGATACTTAGCTTAAAAAAGGCTAAATATTACTTTACAACATTTACTCATCTCTATACGGTATCCAGATAAGACAATCTAGTGGAAATTTAGTGCTGAACATTTTCATATTTTCTCGACTATTGTGGCGTGTAGGTTAATCCATTATTCAAATGTAGGTATACTTAATCTTGTCGGCTGTGTTATTGTTTGGTTTTAGTAGCTATACCAAGAAACAAAACTAGCCGAAGAAAATCGCCTTATCATCTTTAATTTATCAAGAAAATATGTTGGAGTCCAGCATTGTCGCACTTCCCGCTCTCGCTTATTAAATCCATTAGTCGAACGTTACGTACAAAGTCGGGTATTGTTGTGGTCCCAAATGCTGCAAATTCGCTTTCTACCACCGCTAATCACATTACCTGAAAATTACCTACCAGTTATGCTGCTTATCAAGTGGTAACCTCCATTGAATGCAGCCCGAGGGAAAAATCCCCACGATCTCTTCGTACCTGGTGTCAAAAGGGTTCATCGCCCTGAGCGCGGTGCGGTGCGGTGTGGTGTGGCAGTTGTCAGCCCCAGCGCGAAGTCAGTAAATAAGTGGTGCCACTTTCATCCATCATCGGTGGTGGTGCGACTCGCTCCGCTTGTTTAGAAGTGACGAGCTTTCGCTTTCGCCCGGGCTAGCGGGCGGCTCTGTCAGTTGCCACCAACAACGACCCTCTGGCCAAAATCCGATCGTTCAAGCGGGAGAATTGTAGGAATCCAGCACCGGTTGTTCGACTGTCGTCACCATAATGGGAGCAGAAAAATGCAAAACAGGATGCCACACAATGGCAGTGAAATCGACAACGCCCACGCGTCGCTTCTTCTGTTTAGTGCCCCGACAGTATTACTACGACGGTGCGCATTGCGTGGGGTTTTTCATTCATAGAGCTCGCGGCGGCGATTACGACGGCACTTTTGGGACATGAAATAACACCGACCGACCCGACGGCCACAGAAGACAACACTCAGTCGGGTTGAGGGTTTCGCACATTAATTCTCAGCTGCTTTGTGGCTTTGCGGGTGGGCACAACTCATCCGCCGGATTTTCCGGTTTGCAATTCAAAAGACAATCGACGACGAAGACGTCGACGACCCAATAACCATTACTGTGTGGTGAGAAAACACGAGTGGTCGCAAAAGAAGTGCCATAAATTACTTTTACCGCACGGTGGGCCCCAGAGACCGACGACAGTCGTCACTCTCGTTGGTACGGCGGTTGGGAAGTCACCGTTTAAAAACATTAAGAACGGCAAAAATTTTGTTTTGTTTATGCCTCATGAATTGTAGATATGATTATTATACAACTTTGTTGCGGCGTAACTGGCCGCCATCCGGACGATGGACGGTAATGGTTATGCAGGCGGGCAGTGGTCAAAGCTGGGTGTCGGATGCGATTACACCACGTAGAAGCTCCATCCATCCGCACATCATCTCGCTGTTTCTTCTCGTAAGAAATCGTAATCCGCGGCAGGCCTGACCGATGGCGCGCGGGTCAGTGTTGCGGTGACGGCAAGTGTCAGGTCTTACGCGCAGCGGAGGAGATGGTCAGTGCGTCACAGTGCTTATGTAGCGGCGTTTGGTCGCACGCGCTGCTAAGTACCTCCGCGTGTTTGTTGTGGGAGAAGTAACGGAGGGATTAATTAAGTAGAATGAAATAGAAAGTGGTAAATTAGTGCAAAATGCTAATTGGGGGCGATAAATTACAAAGCGAGCGCGCGTACTCTCGTCTGCTGCGGTGTAGGTCGCGACGCGCCTGATCTGGAGGCTAAATACAATTTGGAATGCGCTACGGTCTGCGTCTAAGCAAAAGTCCGGTGGATGGGAGATAGTTTGCTGGACACTTGGAATTGTTCCACTATGCTTGAACATGGCACATCAATCATAGAGTTATGTAGTATGATATGACAAAGAAATAATAAGTGGATCATTGTGAGTTTTAAATGGATGACGGCATTTTAACTGTTGAAATATGTGAGATTTCCTACTCCGGAAGTTTCTCTTTCAATAATTTGATAATGTGTGGGAATTGGTTGTTACATGGTGGTAAGATTTGAGAAAGCAACTGTTAGACGCCGACTCAAAAAGGGAAAATATTAGGATCCACGAATTCGATGGTAATCCTGCTTCTTAAGTACTAAAGAATGTTTCGTGAATCTTCTGAAGAATTTGTTTTTTTTTACTAGGCAAGTTAGTATTATTCTCTCTCATTCAGTTACTTCATACAAAAAGTACCTCGGAAACATGCTCATTTACTCGATTCGTAGTTTCCGAACTGCTTCACCAAACAATTGTAAACGCAATGAATGCGAATCAAACGGGTTTTTTTTTGTCTGCTGGCTACCCTCCATTAACTTTTGGGCAGGTACAACGTCTTTGCGGGCAGCAACAACAGCACGGATCGGCAAACTCGCATAAACGTGAGTTTAATTACAATCATCACAATTGCACC
Organism: Armigeres subalbatus; assembly: GCF_024139115.2. Classification (NCBI taxonomy): domain Eukaryota; kingdom Metazoa; phylum Arthropoda; class Insecta; order Diptera; family Culicidae; genus Armigeres; species Armigeres subalbatus. The sequence goes on along the minus strand of NC_085141.1, from coordinate 104,856,785 downwards.
GCGCACAATGGCACCCGGATGACCAGTAAGTTCGCGTTTTTTTTCTTTCCTGTCTTGCTAAGCGTTCGATTACGATGGACTGGAAATTAACTTTGATGCACTTTCGGATTTTTTAGAAATTCGATGTTTCAAATTGGACCATTAACTGTTTCGCGCCTCATGGAATTGATGTTTTAAATTAATCGTACCAATGGTGCAAAAATTATAACAAAAATTGCTCAAAAAATGTATGATATGTTTAGATTTATTTCTGTGATTAGCAAATGAAGAATAAAATAAACCTAAAATAATAACCTTAATGTTGATCAAAATAGAAACGGTGAAATCATTTCTTTTGAAAACGAAACCGTATTGAAACTACAAAAGCATCAATCTTACAAGGGGCGGTGGTGGTCGGGCTGGCTGTTTGAAGTCAAAAGTGTGTCTAACCCCTCTTGGACGACTAGGCTAAAAGAATTACGACTGCAGCTAGCAGTTAGCAGCATCATCGCGCCAGCCTCGGGCCATCCCGAGGCGGCACGAGCCCAATTAGAAAATTACTTGAATGGAGGAACTGATTTTCCGCTTCGCTGGAGACGCATCATATTGTGAGCGGCGCGCGACGAGGAGCGAGCGCCAGCCAGCGGAGCTTTTCGGTCAAGCTTCCGGTGTAAAGTGCAGATTTTGTTATTGCCTTGCTCGGGTAAACACGCGCAGCGCATTTGGATGGGCTACTTATGGGCTGGGAAGTTTGGCGAGTAACGCTGGCTTGTTCGATTGTGATTTTTTCCTTTCGGCAATGTGAGAGGGCGTGGCAATTTTTGCAATTAACTATGGATGAAGAGATTGAGGACGAGTTGCAGCTTAGTTTCTTCTTCAATCGCTAATTGAGCCTTTCTTCAAAGACTTGCGGTGCTAAAATCGGTAAGTGGTTGTTACCGCATCAATTGGGGAGGAAGCTTTCGTCAGAGTGAAAATTGTGTGGTTCGTTCGGTAGGTAGTGAATTTTACGACATTGTGAGACCAAGACTTGATCGGTGCAAATGCTATGAACGATGCATAACATAATAAGTTTACTAATCCTAAAACTTTAAGTAAAAATGCAGAAGATTATTTGTAAAACCTTTATTTCTATAAATTTTAATTTGAAAAAAAAAATCAACATGTACATAGAAAAATTTCTATGACAATTGAAATATTTTTTTTATACTTCAGATTAAATTCTTTCGAAAATATTGATAAATTTTCTTTTGATTTCTTTCAATATTTATGTTTTTTGCCTTTCTCTTACAACAAAGTTGTATCAAAAAGCTATGATTTCACTTCGAAAACAAACTTTTTATAGAAGCTTCGGAGGAGCTGAGCAAATGCCTGTCTGTCCGTGTGTATGTGTGTACACAAAAGCGAAGAAAAACATTAGAGAACTTTTCATATAGTAATCCTCAACCGATCAACAAGTTTCATTCGACGGGGGACAAAGCCTAGTTGATCACTATTGAATTTGATAACGATCGACCGTTGCGTTTAAAAGTTATAAAGAAAATGGTGCATTGAACCATATTAGCATTATATGAGGTTGGTGTTTTGCCTAAATGCGAGCAAGGCAGTATCAGGCAGGATGAATTTTCATTGGAATTGGTTGATTTTATGTTGAAAATTCGTATGCCTTTTCCATGGAAATTCGGATGAATTTTTTAGGAGATTCGGATTAATTTCCATTATTTTTGAAGTTTCGAATGAATTTCCTTTGGAAATTCAGATATAATTTCTTTCGAATAATAAAAAGAATTCGAATGAATTTATTTTAGATATTCAAACGAATTTTCTTTAATCCGCTTCGCGGGCTACGATTTCAAATTCTAAAAATCACTATTCCCTTGTTTTTCAACCGATTTGCAAGAAATTCTGAGGGAAGATGCATTATACCCTATATTTTTGTGTAGAAGCATTAATCTGGTGTTTGGGTCCATGGGGATGGTTTTATCAAGGGGGTCCCCTGGGTCAAATGGAGTCAAAAATAAGTCAACTTCCTTTAAATCGTAGATAACTAACAGTAAATGCTCCCAATAAGAGTACCGTGAGAACTTGGTGCCCCCCATGGAAGTGGTCATGTTTTGAGTGGTTCTGAAACCTATCTTGCGACACATAAAGCTTTATGGTTTTACAACACAAATACAATTGGATATATTTGCAGACCATCTTAGCACATTGGCCACATCTAAGGCTCCCTGGAAATTCTCCGGATGTGATCAATGTGCTCAGATCCTCTGCAAATGTAAAAGCAAAGGGAACAGTGAATTTTATAATTTGAAATCGTAGCCCGGGCCGAAACGGGTTAAAATGCGGTTGAGTTATTTTGAAAATTTGAAAAAATTTCCTTTGAATGTTATCAAGAACAAGTCGAAACGACAGACGTGAGAGTCGCAGCTAGCATTTGTGCGTGGACGGTCGCATTTTGTTTCTGCTGTCAAGTTTTTTTAAGTTTTTCGGCCGATTATCAACGATTCTGGAAACCGCACAAGCCGAATTGATTGCACTCGTGATAAGCAACGCCGTCAGTTCAATCGCCGGAAGAACTCCAAGCTAGAATTCCAACGTGCTACCTGGACGCAAAATCCAGACGTTAGTCCTCTGGAGAAGCAGTGCCCATGATGATGATCTGCAGTCAGCTGCCATCGTTGGGTATCGAGACTTCCTCATCATGTTCGAAGACGTATTCGGATTCAGTGCATGGTTTCAAAGACGGGATGTGTCTCGATTAAGATGGCTGAATGACACCATTTGGCAGTTCTTCCGAAGCTGCTAACAACGAAAGGATAAATTACATTGGTGAGCCAGTTCTAATTATTATATTTTAGGGTAATAAGGTATAACCCCCCCCCCCCTAATCATGCGCGGGGTGTTAATTACACCATCTTACCCTATTATGTTTTTGATGCTTCATAAATCATATCATTGACTACTAAATACGCACAGGGCACCGTTTGCTACTATCGCTGCGGATATTGTGGGAGTTACAGATATCCGGTTCACGCTTTGGTTAGCAACGGTGGCTCTTCTCGTCCTTCTGCTCCCTGAGTAGTTAGTGCGAATAAGGGCGTCCTTGTGATGTTTTGCTGTACCTGTTATGAAGAACTAGTACATCCCATTCCCTCCACTTCCTACCCTCATAAGTGATTACTTTTTGTAGTACTAGTCTTCATAACAACAAGGGCACCATTACGGAACATGCGATATGATCAAATTATTTGTAGTACTACTTGACCAACGGCCCCAGCTGGGTGAGGGATAGAGGATGACACACACACACAACAAGTCGACCCGACAGACGTTGTCCTGCATAGTAGGCGAAAATGCGCGTTGTGAAAAACCCTTGGAATATTCCATTCAAATCTTAATTTTAGTTTATCAGTATTTACTCGACTATAGTAATGATTTTCGTATGATACGAACACAGACCATTTCATTTTCATTATACAGAGAGAGAAGATTTACTTTGAAGTTTTGGATGACTTTCTATGGAAATAAGAATGATTTTTTTTAGAAGTTCGAATGATTTTTTTTGGAAATTCGAATGATATTTGGTCGGGACTCAGCCAAACCGCACCAAGCGGCTTTTTGATTGACTTCTAATACTTTGTTCGCACAAGGAAAGCAGGATTCATTTCTTATCAATTCATACGTATATTTGATGTATGATATCCACAGTTATGGGGTTGGGGGATATTCGATACGATTTGCGATCAATGAACCAATCAATAAGCAAAAACTGCCGCTATGAAATGAACAGATCGCGCCACCGTAGACATGTTCTGTCAAACACACATGAATAGAAACATCCATATACAGTACCTCCGTTGTTTTGATGTGGTAAGTGCAAAATGAGTTACCTTGATTGATCCATTAAATCCACTAAACGAAAGCTTGGGCAGAAAAATGGGTTATTTTTTGTTGGTACTTGGTGTGTTTTGGCAGAACCCCGACCATTTTTCCTTATTTTTTATTCCTTTCTTTATTTTTTGGGCACTCTGTGTTACTTAACCGCTACTGTGCTGACATCTACTGTGGTTTTATGCTGTACAGAATCTACATTGAATCTATTTTTAGATTTCTATTATTCATTATTGTTGTCGTTGCCTGTCCATCTCTTCTTCGTGATGAACTTAATATTATTATTGGAAATTTTTGTAAATAGATCGCAAACAAACAAACAAGTCCATCTCATCGTGAGTTCATACACTAGGAGAAATGTCAAAAAAGAAAAAGTAGAATCACGGAAAAAATCCACAGCGAGATATTAGATTCAATACTGTAAATAATTTTAAAAATTTCAAAATGATATGTATTTGAAAATAATTTGGAGCACCGGGTTAGACTTTTGATTATCTACATTGTACATATATTTATTTGATTGTTCATTATAGAAATGTTTTTCTCGAATTGATCCCGGAAAAAGGACTATTTTCGATGTTTATTGAATTTCTAATCTCGTGCAGCAAACCATTTTTAAAAAATAAGCTTGTATTTTTTTAAATTATTTGGAACTCCGTTGGCTATACCTTGCCGTGGTAAATTTTAGCGATTCTACTTTTTCTCTGATGACAGCGTTCATCCGGTTCACCTAGCCCATTGTGTCCGTTTGTCGTGCATTCAATGATCGTTGCATTGTTCTTAGCTACTTACTTACTTACGGGTCCTGTACACCTCCGGTAGTGCAAAGGGCCGACTTCAAAGATCTCCATCCTGAACGATGTCCAGCTATTTATCGGTTTAACCTGTTGCCAGGTTGGATTTCGGTCGATTTCTTATATTTCTTTATTGAGGCTTCGCCGCCATGAGCCTTTGGGACTGCCTCTGCTGCGAAGTCCACCAGCTGGGTTTCAGTCTAATGTTTGTTTACAGATTTCGTTTCCGCCCCATTCCATTTTCTTATTATTTCTCCGTAATTTTGTTTCCCTTTTCAATCAACATTTTTGACAGCTGCCGCAGCCAAATTCCTTTTTTGCTAGTGGTTTAAAAGGGGTTTCCAAATACGCTTATAAGAGGTTTATAGTGGTCATCTAGAAAGGGCCACTTGGCCATATCTTACTCTTATAGTGGTCATCAGATGGTTGTCGTGTAATAATGAGTTTTATTGTTAGTTCTTATAATTTGATCGTGAAAACCATTCCAAAAGTGGAATAAAACTTAAAATGTTACTTGGGTATGAACACAATGCTGCGAGGCGGCAAAGTCCTAGTGGGCGATGTTATGCCAATGAAAAGAAGAAGTTACTTTAATGGTCCTTTCAAACTATTTTCCAAGGAACTTCTGTTCACAGTTCTGAACTTCTGAACGCAGTTGTTCTACCGCGCCCAACAAAAAAAAAACGTGGCTACATCGAAGGCACCAGGAAATTGCAATCGTATGCTTATTCAACCGGATTATATACCTATGATGGGGATATTTTACAAGACCTTATTGATCTGGAAGATACCTTGAGCTGAACTCGAGAACGTTTTGGAGTACCTTGAACATCTTGTTTTCGGGGAATATGGGATCATATGATGCGCATTTGCTTATTGACCCAGTTTGTTCTCATCATCGGCATATAACCAGTTCGGTTCAATAAGCATACGCGCATCATTTGAAACCAATTCTACTGAATACGAGATGTCGTAGGTACTCCAACATATTCTCGAGCTCAGTCCACGTAACCTATAATCGTATGCTTATTGAACCGAATTGGGTATATGCCGATGATGAGGACATTGCAAAAGGCTTGGTTGATCTAGTAGATACCGTGAACTGAACTTGAAAACGTTTTGGAGTACCTTGAACATCTCGTATTCCAGAAAATTGGCCTCACATGATGCGCATATGCTTTTTGAAGTGAATTAAGTATACACCGACGATGCATTGGTTGATCTGGTAGGTAACGTGGACTGAACTCGAGAACGTTTTGGAGTACCTTGAACATTCGTTATTTCTGAAAATTAATCACTGACTTGACGTTTAGGATAACTGAACATGATTGGGTGTTCAAAATTATCAAGCAATGCTATGTAGGATTCGAATATTTCAGATTCATTCGCATGCTCTCAGACGCAAAATCTTCCCAAGGTGTCGGATATGTGGGTCCTCAGTATAGAATTACAAATGATCTGCGATATTTTTCCTGTAAAGCCAACATACTGATGAACAGCTTTGCTGAAGAAAGCGGGGACCTAGCTCTCTTCTGCACAGAAAAAATAACAGCGCGTAAAACTTGACATGCCAAAATGAAATGGTCGTCTTCCTAAAAAGATTGCTTATAACTTGTATGCAATATCGACGATTCACGTCAAATATTGTATACATTTAGGCTATATCCCATGTGGAATTACGCCAATAATGGCGTTCCATTTATGTGCATGATTTTTATCGTAAATTTCAGTGAATTTTTCTATCTGTGTGTGATTTAACATAACCAATACCCCGTACCACAGAGAACAGACATGGAGGCTCGAACCAAATTTCTTGCAAAACATGTGTAAACAAACACACCTAACATCAACGCCATCGACGTCGACATTGCAACTCACAATCTCATTCTGACAACACGATGGCGCTGGCATGCTCTTGCATGCATAACGACACTAGCGCACAGTGGCATTTTTTGATGACGCTAGCGCTGATTATGCACGAGATAACGGCGACATTACAAAGTAATTTCAAAATGAACAGTAAAAAGTTATCACAACATGGCGAGTGGAGCTTCAACGTCTGTTCTCTGTGCCCGTACCCAGTTTGGCATAAAGTCGTTTAGCTTAATGCTGTTTGGCATAATGGTCGTTTGGCATAATGGTCGTTTGGCATTACAGCCGTTTGGCATAATGGTCATTTCGAATAATTGTTATTAGGGCTGTGTGAATAATATTAAGCCACCAATCTTTGTTGCTTCTACTAAAAGCACTATATCCCGGGCAGAAGCCACAAACAGAATAACAAAACATGATATGGACTTGATTGATATAAGAGATAAAATAACAGGCAACAATATCAAAAATTTGCACCGAAATATCATTTGAATATCAATATATGCTATGGATAAGAACAAACTAATGCCACATGATATTGATCACTTCTTACAAATAGCATAACTTGATCTTCCCATGATATTTTAGTGCAAAATATAGATATTGTCGTCTGATCTTTTATCTCTTATATCAATCATGTCCATATCACATTTTGCTAGCTAATCAACATTTGATATTATTGAGCTATTTTCGTCTGCTCGGGATATGATAATTGGTCGCATGATTGTACGACGCGACAGAAGAAGGTTTTTGTAAAATCGGAAACATTTCAAGTATTGACATACCTAAATTACCTGCTGTGAAAATTTGATGAACAAACTCTTCCAAGCATCATTTTGAGATCTGTTTCGTTGGCACGTCAAAAGGTTGGTTTGAATTTTGCGAAGAACAAAAAAACAATGGCAGAAATTGCTTTTAGTAGCTGCAATCTTCCGGGAATGACAGTTAGAAGGTGCGTTTAGGGGAGTAGTTTGTTGAAAAAAATAATCAGGCCAATCGGTCATTTCCGATCTAAATTACAGCTTCCGTTTCAACTTACCCCGCATTTCAACTTGCCCCGGTGTACCTTATGGAAATTTTATATTTATTTATTGCTTTGCCTGATTTCTTTACTGGTAATTTCCTAATTTATTATGGAAAATTTCTATTTTTTTCTAATCCGATTCCAGAACATGGTGAATGAGATGCTAGTTATGTCGAACAGTGCGTAAAACTCGTTTAAGCGTGCATGAATCGTATTGGGTCGTGCATTCCGTAATTGTATGATCGACCTTCTAGCTGGAATATGTTCCAGAACCAGAGAGTCCGCTCCGGGGCGTAGAAGTTCAGTTGATTTAGGATTTCAGGGCAGTCGGTCTCGTCGCTTCAAATTTTGGAATTCCTGATGGAACTTCCGAAGGAATTCCTGGTGGAACCTCCGGAGGAATTCCTGGAGGAACTTCCGTAGAAATTCCTGGAGGAACTTCCGGAGGAATTCCGGGAGGAACTTCCGGAGGAATTCCGGGAGGAACTTCCGGAGGAATTCCGGGAGGAACTTCCGGAGGAATTCCGGGAGGAACTTCCGGAGGAATTCCTGGAGGAACTTCCGGAGGAATTCCTGGAGGAAATTCCTGGAGGAACTTCCGGAGGAATGCCTGGAGAAACTTCCGGAGGAATTCCTGGAGGAACCCCCGGAGGAATTCCTGGAGGAACTTCCGGAGGAATTCCTGGAGGAACTTCCAAAGGAATTCCTGGAGGAACTTCCGGAGGAATTCCTGGAGGAATTCCTGGAGGAACTTCCGGAGGAATTCCTGGAGGATCTTCCGGAGGAATTCCTGGAGGAACTTCCGGAGGAATTCCTGGAGGATCTTCCGGAGGAATTCCTGGAGGAACTTCCGGAGGAATTCCTGGAGGAACTTCCGGAGGAATTCCTGGAGGAACTTCCGGAGGAATTCCTGGAGGAACTTCCGGAGGAATTCCTGGAGGAACTTCCGGAGGAATTCCTGGAGGAACTTCCGGAGGAATTCCTGGAGGAACTTCCGGAGGAATTCCTGGAGGAACTTCCGGAGGAATTCCTGGAGGAACTTCTGGAGGAATTCCTGGAGGAACTTCCGGAGGAATTCCTGGAGGAACTTCCGGAGGAATTCCTGGAGGAACTTCGGTAGGAATTCCTGGAGGAACTTCCGGAGGAATTCCTGGAGGAACTTCCGGAGGAATTCCTGGAGGAACTTCCGGAGGAATTCCTGGAGGAACTTCCGGAGGAATTCCTGGAGGAACTTCCGGAGGAATTCCTGGAGGAACTTCCGGAGGAATTCCTGGAGGAACTTCCGGAGGAATTCCTGAAGGAACTTCGAGAGAAATTCTTGCAAGAACATCGGGATGAATTCCTGGAGGAACTTCCGGAAGAATTCATGGCCGAACTTTCCGAGGAATTCATGAAGGAACTTCCGGAGGAATTCATGGAGGAATTTCCGGAGGAATTCATGAAGGAATTCCTGGAGGAACTTCCGTCAGATTTCCTGAAGGATATTCCGGATAAATTCCTGGAGGAACTTCTATAGGATTTCTCGGAGGAACTTCCGAATGAATTGCTGGAGGAATTTCCGAAGGAATTCCTGAAGGAACTTCCGGATGAATTTCCGGAAGAACTTTGGCAGAAATTCTTGGAGGATTTTCCGGATGATTCTCTGAAAGAACTTCCGGAGGAATTCCTGGAGGAACATCCGGAGGAACTACTGGGGGAACTTCCGGAGGAATTCCGGAGGAACTTCCGGAGGAATTTATGGAGGAACTTCCGGTGGAATTCCTGGAGAAACTTTTAGAGGAATTCCCGGAGGAACTTCTGGAGGAATTCCTGGAGGATTTTCCACAGAAATTCCTGAAATTTGTATAAGAGCAGTTTTATGTTCAAACAGAATACTTTGAGCTCCTGATGTGTTTTCATGATGTTTGAGCAGTCACATGTCTAGTTTCATTGCTATTGGTGATATGGCCCGCTCTCCATATTTTCACCCCTGAATCCGGCCCTGGTTGAAATTTCAGAAGGCCAATTTCAAATTCAAACAGAGTTCTTTGAGATCCTGATGTGTTTTCATGAAGTTTGAGCAGTCGCATGCTCACTGCCCAGTTTTATTGCTATTGGTGATATGGCCCTTGCTCTCTCCATTTGGACCCCTGAATCCGGCCCTGGTTCAAATTTCGGAAAGACAATATGAAGTTCGAGCAGAACTCTTTGAGCTCCTGGTGTGTTTTCATGAAGTTTGAGCAGTCACATGCCCTGTTTCATTGCTGTTGGTGATATGGCCCCTACCCTCCCCATTTTCACTCCTAAATCCGGCCCTGGTTGAAATTTCAGAAGATCAATTTCCATTTGAAACAGATTTCTTTGAGCTCCTGATGTGTTTCCATGATGTTTGAGCAGTCGCATGCCCAGTTTCATTGCTTTTGGTGATATGGCCCTTGCTCTCCCCATTTGGACCCCTGAATCCGTCCCTGGTCAAAATTTCAGAAGGTCAATTTCAAATTCAAACAGAGTTCTTTGAGCTCCTGATGTGTTTTCATGAAGTTTGAGCAGTCGCATGCCCAGTTTCATTGCAATTGGTGATATGGCCCCTGGTCACCCCCATTTTGACCCCTAAATCCGGCCCGGTAAGAATTTCAGAAGGTCAATTTCAATTAAAAATTAAATATTTAAACCTCCTGATTTGTACAATTTGTGCAGCTGCATGCTTATTACCTCATGCAAATTTTATTGTAATTGAATTTTTAGCCCATACTCTACCATTGTAACCCCTGAATGCGGCCCTGAATTCAGTCAATCCTGCCGTACTCAAATGGTGAAAACATCGGAATCGACTAAAAATCTTTACAAATATCTTTTTGGGTTGGTTTGATGGGTGATTTGATAAATTTTGGGCATGAACACGTCCAGAATATTGAAGAGATGTTTGAATTATAGGAAAAACACCCCCGCGCACAATTATTTTTAGCAATAACTCGGACCTGAGCAAAAATTTCTATTTGAAAATGTATCAGAGCAAAAATATAGCTATTCCCATCGAGCACAAACGAAACCGCGAGGAATTCCGACGATCAGGTGCTGAATGCGAGCCATTTGAAAAAAATCCGTTCGTCCCGGGTCTTAGAGGGTTACGCCTAAGTGCAGCTGGCAGTAGTCTTTATAGGGAGGAAAGTATGTTGGATCGTTCCATGGAAGATTACGTAAGGCGTACCTGAAAAATCTTCTTTGAACTGCTTCTATTCTAGTGATCCAGGATGAATAATGCACACTAGATTACCAAATTCTAATATTGACTGAACACGTGAGCAATACAGAGCCTAAAGGCAAATAGGAAACACGTTGGCAGTTTTTGAAATAAAACATAGTTGTATGTTGGCTCCAGCTACGATGTCTAGATAATCCTGCTTGAAGAATTACCCTGTTCATGAACACTGCTGATACGCTGCAAACTTTTATCATGCATCTCGTATTGGTAGAAGATAGGGTTCTTTTTGTGTTGGAAGGTAATAAATAACATAACACTTATGTACACTCAATGCTAGGAAATTTGTGGAACACCATTCCTCGAATTATCCGAAGATTCTGGAGTTGTAGGCAATCTAGGATACAGCGAATAATCATGAAGATTTTGACGTCGTCAGCATAAAAAGAAACGGAATCCTATTCAAGCCGACATCGTTTATGAATTTGGAAAATAGTATTAAGGGTGCTAGGGGCTCGAACACTTATTAGGTAGGTCTATTTTCTGGGTTTTTCGACCCCTTCTCCTCTCATGTATGATTTCTTTCATACAAATGATTTGTTATTTATATGGTCCGTAAGATAACGACAGATTACCCTTCCTGCCATACGTGCTTACGTAATTTGCGAATGACCCCTAGGTTGCTGCCTTGTGGTAAGCCTGATAGGGCTCTATTTACAGATTTTCTGTCAATTTAAATTGTCTTCACCAATAACGGAGTAGCAACTATACCAATTTTAGTTTAGTAAATGATCTGCCCTAGCGACAATTGCAGGACAGAACCACACCTGGAATGGAAAATAGGAACTCTTCGTAATTTTATTTCTCATAAAAGTAACGTAATAGAAGACTTCGTAAGACTTAGTAATCTCCACTTAAAAAACAAACGATATGAACAGTATCCACGGTACCATCAGTTGTGGAAGAAATTTAAAAGCTTTTGTTCAATGAATGCAGTCATCGAAAATTGTAGTCCTCACCATTTGATTTGTCACCGCAACCCCCGTGTGAAAAAAAAAAAACACTTTGGCGCTTCCGCTGTGCGTAATACTCTCCCCCAAAACAATTGGTATGGATTATGATTATGATTCTGTACAATATAACCACTTGGATGGACCACCGACATCGCGATAAGCTGGTAGGCGCCACTCGTTTAGGGGCGGCAGTTCCCATCCAATAAGATTAATCTAAACCGACGTTGGCTCTATCTACCCATTAGATTTAATTTGCCCGATTTTGGGTCCAACAATCTTTGAATTTTGTAATCACTTCGTAGCGATTTACGCAATAACGGTGCCATCCTCTCCAAGTTTCGGTCCAATTTCTCGCCACGCACTCTGCTGGATCAGTGGCTTCGGTGAATTGCGGCCAGCAGCACCGATCGTGATGAAGATAAATCATAGCAAGTTCTTAGCGCGTCAATCCCACCCGGCCGTATCCAGTGCGTAGATAATCACACGAGATGACTAAATCTGCGGTTACGATATGGCGGGCGCGAACCGCATAACGGCCCCCGCCAAATGGAACGTATTTTTCTTCAAACATGAATGAACGGCAAGACGTCAATAAAGCTGCGGCCGCGCTGCCCCGTGTGGGTTGCAGCTACAACGCCGCTGCTGTCGTCGATGGCTGTGCGTGTGTGAAATCTCCAGACAAAACCCAGCTGTTACCGTTGTTCTCGTGAGCCGCGGTCGTCGTCGCACAGTAGAATGTCGCAACCAAACCAACCGCGCCGACCTACTCTTACTAAGTCACGACCGGAGCCGGAGCGCGGTCTGTGCGAAGGGTACCCGAGGTCAGCGTGGAAGCTACGAGGGCTGAATTCATTGCCCAAATTACCCCGAGAAGCCGCTCTGCTATGCACCGTGACTAACGGGGCGAGCGAGGGTGGCAGTTATCGTTATTGGAGTTAATCGGATCGCTCATCAGGCAGTTACGGCGGTCAGCCGCCGAACGATTGGTCATTTGAAGGCATTTATAAAAATTAACCTACACGATGCAAGTTGCGCGCCGGCACGTATTTACGCTAATCGCATCTGCCAGTTCTGCGTTGGCCGTAAGTAACTTATGGCGAATATTTCCCACTTACTGGCTAGCTGGCTGGCTGCATTGATAGAGCTGCGATGGTCCACGTCGTAATCGTAAAAGGCGCCCACTTGCCCACACAGTACATGGCCCATGCAGCTCAGGCAGGCATATGCATGCGTGCGTGCGCGGCAGCAGCAGCGGAGGGATTTGGATCGAAGAAACAAATGACCCCCATCGCCACCACAATAATGCACAGAGCCGTTGCTGTTGTTGCAATCCGGCTATCGATCGACCGACGGCGGAAGGTCTACCTACACGAACATGGTTGGGTGCCCCGGACCCGGGATTGCGTGCCATCCGTTTCGGCCTTTCGGGTCGGTTCTGCGGCGGTTCTTTTGAGGCATTTGTTTACATCGACGGCACGCACAAAGGCCAGATTTTTCTCGTTTATAACACCGTTGCTGCATCGTGCCAATTGGCAGCAGTTTCTTTAATGGTTTTGAAATGATTGGAACTCTTGCAGACAAGAAGAATCCAGTCACTTTATATTGCAGTGCAGCGGGTGGGTGCTTCTTGCCGAAATAAAGACAATACCACACTGTTTGGGTGAGACCTTAGAATGCTTATTTTGAAGTGTACACTTAACCACAGAAAACTTCTATGGCCCTTTAACTTAAACTCTGAATTATGAAAATTGAGTAATTTAAAAACGACCTATGGAAACATAAAAGTTTGCCATAGAAAACATAGGAATTTACAATTTATCAGTGAGAAATGATTGCTAAATATGCATTAAATTTCCAATCAATAATAGTTTTTTTTTTCATTGATTATAGCTGAAAAATGACAAGTCCTACAAAAAAGTGTTGGAATATGAATGACTATCGAAAAATCAGTCAAATTTTCGAATAAAAATATTTAAAATATTCTAAATAGAGCCCTACTTTGAAAAAAAAATCGATTCTATAAATTTAAAGTTGATTTGCAAAAAATACCCTTTTGATTTGGACAAAGTTTTGTTTCGAGGTAGGCTATTATGATCCCTGCCAACAAAAGATATTTTAGTTACTAGATAAAGATTGTCGCTACTGTTCCCTTTGTTCTGCTGTCCGAAACATGTGTGGTACATGCCTGTCAAATCGTATGGATTTTCCATCTTTGACATTTAGCTCCCCTATCCTCGCCAGCAAAAGATGTTCCGGACAGCGACGACAGCGACAATCTTTATCTAGTAACTAAAATATCTTTCTGCCAACCGTTCAAACATCGTAAGCTGGGCACTTTTAAGGATAGACGTTTTCTAACAAAAACTTTTCCTTGTCCAAATCGATTTTTTTTAGTATTTTTTCATCCAAAATTGAACCAGTGAAGGCAATGCTTATCTCAGAATCCAAAAAAACTCAATTTGTTATAAGATTTTTTTTTGTGTATTATAAACACTTTTATAAATCAGGAAACATACTGTGAAAAGGTTTATACCAATGAAAACATGTTACGTCATTACTTTACACCATTGTTTACTTCTAAGGTTAAATCAGAGAGGTAAATATAACACACGGTCGTAATATGTATTCAGGTTTACTAATTTATTTATTTATTTGTTTTATTTTCGTGCATTCAGTGTTGTGCTGAATCATTCTCAGAGGATAATAAATTTCAGGTGAAAACAGTAAGCGAATTGTCGCTGGCGATAACTTCTCAAATGATGGTATTGTGCCTTGCACCAAAATGACAACTTTTGTGATCATATATGGGGAAAATTTATCCGCAGTACAAATAGCACATGCTATCAAAGCATTCATCGCCAGAATCCACCACGTGGCGGCCTAATTTTCAAAAATATCAAAGTAGCTTTTATTCTGGATGTATGTTTTTCTTAGGCGACTATCTGTCGCTCATTTTTTGTTGCGATTATAAATAAGCGGAGTAGTAGATTTTTTATGCGTGGTACGATATCAAACGATAATAAACACAAAATTATCATTCAAATATAAACCTTACTAATACTAGCTAAATGTTGACAGTCTCGTTTGGCGTTGTGGTTTCGTGGTAGAAAGAAAAATGCGCTCAAAAAGTAAACTTCAAATAAAGATACGATTCTCAAACAATCCGCACTCGCTGGTGAGTTTTTATCAATTGATAATTTAAATGTGTGATCGCGTTTTATCGATTTATTGAAAATTTGATTTTTCTCATTCCTGCATACATTCGAATTTTTATTTTGTCTAATAAGTAGGGGGATCCCCAATGAAGGACCTACACGCTGCCTTAAAATCCACATTCAGATTATGAGTCCGCAAGTTGTATTCCCGGAATTTATAAAGGATTTGTCACAGAGTAAACATCTAGTTATTGATCGTAAACCGCTTTGATATTCGCCGACACAGGTCTTCTTAAACGGGCCATGTAACGTGCCTTGTAAACGGCCATCAAATGCCTTCAAACCAGCTCAAAGGCATTTCTTCTCGCTCCTAAATCATTTCAATCAATGGGTGGATTTTTTCGTTCAGTCGGTCACTATCAACTTTACGAAGTGCGGATAGGATTCCGTTTTTTCCAGTGGCCTTACCGCTCTTTAGTTTTCGAACTTTCGTCTTTCGTTGTTTGGTGCATTAAATTTGACTGGATAAAATGCAAATATTTGCAAAATCAAAGTGTTTTAATGTACATTTCCCAACACTGACCTCCTGTGTACCAAAGGTTGTCGAGAGTTTGGTTAACCGTAGGCTGTGTGAAAATCTCGAGACTTGGAAAATCGGCCAACACGGCTTTCGCCCGGAGTATGGGGCTCATTCGTACTTTGCCGAATTAGGAGACGTACTTCAAAGTGCCTTTGGCCAAGGAAAACACGTTGATCTAGTTTCTTTGGATATTTCAAAGGCGTTTAGCCGCACTTGGACCCCACTAGTGCTCAAGCAGCTAGTGGACTGGTGTTCCACTAGTAACATCTTAGCTTTTGTGTACAACTTCCTCTCCCATCGGTCCTTCCGGGTCTCTATTGGCAATTTCGCCTCCAGAACTTTCCCAGAGGAGACTGTGGTCCCGCAGAGTCTGTTCTGGAAGTAACCCTGTTTCTAGTTGTCATGAATGGGATCTTCAATGGCCTCCCCAAGAACATCTACATTTTCGTCTACGCGGACGACACCATGCTTGTGGTAGTCGGAGACACTCCGGCGCGAACGCGTATCCGAACCCAATCAGCGGTTAGTGCAGTTCATTGGTGGACCATGTCGGCCGGAAAATGCGTCCGCAAACATGTGTTAAATGGGCGGCATCATCTCTCTAGCCCTAGTTTCAAGATTGGCAGGGTTGGCAGCCGATCATAAACCGGAAACTTATCAAGATCCTCGGAGTCTCCATCGACCGAGGACTGGCCTTCATGCCTCATTTACAAGCGGTCAATTCAAAGATCAACCTTGTTAAAACTTTATCAAGGCCGCATAGGACGAACAACGGGGCCATTCGGTATCGTATCGGCCAAGCGCTGATTGACAGCAGACTGCTGTACGGACTGGAACTGACTTGTGTAGCACGAGCCTGTCAACATATTCTGCCCAGTCTTCAACAAATACCTCCCCATAGTTTCCGGACTTCCTTCTGAGGCTTCCTGCGCCGAAGCAGTACCCTCCCATTTCGCCACCGTGTGCAGGTAGCTATTTGCCTAAAAGCCGCCGCATACGCTTCTGCCACATACGTAGACCGTAGATTCCGCCAGTGCCATCGCTGCGCTACAAAGCGACCACCCGGAACACCCATGGATCCAGGCCATCCTCGCGTGCGAATAACCTTCGCCTGGATTTCCGGGTACTGTGGAGTGCTTCCAGAACCACGTAATTGCAGAAGGTCAAAGGATCCACGGCTACCTAGAACGACATGCCCAGTCTCAAAGACAAGCAAATAATCTCCCGCATCGACACCGCACCGGCCACACCGGATTCTCACATCATTTCGGCGGAAGGCCGTTCCGGAAGTTTGACATTCCTCACTCCAGCTACAAAATACCGACAAACATACGAAATGCCTTAGCTGACGATACCGCTAACGTATCTGTCCTCATCTGCTTACTCGACGATGGATGACTGTAGTACTGCAGATCCTTCCGGGCAGCCCAACCCGGGTATAAGTCCCATCCACGGAGGTGTGCGGGCCTCCCTGGGCTTTCCAGGGCTGTAAGTCCTCATCCCCCTCAGTGACCCCCCTGCTCGTCAAACATAATCTTTACAACTTCGCTAACATCGTCTCCTCATTTTTTTTATTTATTTAGTTTACATGTAAACAGATAACACTGAATCAACAATTTTACGCCAAATACACGGTTCGAGGCCGCATCTTTCCATCCTTGAATGCGCCCCACGCTCGCCAAGTCGTCTCCTCATCTTGATACCAATCGACCAAGTCATGTGTAGCAGGAATACGAAAACTGTCGCTCTCAGAGTGAGCCACGCTTTCTGTGATTTTTTGTCTCTTTTGTTTTAAATGCGATCTGACTATTGTTATCGTTTAATTGACGTTTTGGTCAGATTATTGAGCAAATCCTCCGCACCGAATAGTTTCGTGGAGAAGTCCTTCGCTCTGGAAAGTTTTCCCTTTCGATCGTTTTTATGGATCGATTATTTATTTATCATTTAATTAGTTTACATCTGAAAAGATAACACTGAATCAATAATTTGATGCCACAATACACGGTTCGAGGACGCATCTCTCCATTCTCGAATGCGCCCCACGCTCTCCAAGCCGTTTTGTACCTGGTCTGTCCACCTCGCTCGCTACGCTCCACGCCGTCCCGTACCTGCCGGATTGGAAGCAAACACAATCTTTGCTGGATTCCTGTCCGGCATTCTTGCAACATGCCAGCCCATCGTACCCTTCAGGCTTTAGCGACCTTCTAGATACTGGGTTTGCCGTAGAGTTGGGCGAGCTTGTGGTGTATTCTTCGCCGCCACATGCCGTCTTCTTGCACACAGCCATAGATGGTCCCTAAGTTTGATCTGAGGGTCACTGCTTTCAACCCCTGTCCTTGCCAGTTGCTCCTTTTCCTTGAAATGAAGAACTTTGAAGAATTGAACTTGAAGAATTTCAAAATTCACATAACCCAAGTAACAATTTGCATGCTTATTGAATTTATTAAATTCTTATAGTGGATTTAAAATAGCAATCACCAAAGCTAGTTGCTCATTTTTATAGTCGTTCTTATTGCTATCAATAAACCTCTCATAAATATGCTTAAAAAGCTTCAAACGTCAAATGCGTATTGACCTTATGAGCCGCTTTACGGTTGTGATGAAGAGCGTAATAAATCATCTTTCGAAAACTCGAATAATGCCATAATTTTTTGTTCTAATGTGGTCAAATGAATAACCCCAATAAGAATATTTGCTTTGCGAAGAGTTTAAAACGGTTTGTGATATTAACCGCATTTTTCTGATCGAAATTGATGGTGGCCATGTTGAAAAGGTACAGGCGTTTATTATCACTGTCAGTAATAAGTCAGTAATATTATCATGATTTGTAATTGTCAGTAATATTATCATGATTTGACGATGTTTTCAGCACGTAATCTACTTTTTTGGAAATTAATTTGCATAAAACATATATTGAGGTGGAAAATCAACACAATCAGTGAAGATTTACGATATTGCTTTTATAAATATTTTAATTTGATTGCCCAAGACTACACTATTTTGAGAGCGCTTTGTGATCAATCTATTTTTTTTAGCTTTCACCATACATACGAACGCGCACCTCATTTTAAGGAAAGTACAATGAACGACAATCCTGCAAAATACATTATTTTGTAACCCCCCTCATCATTATCCTCAACAACCATTTATTTTGTTATTATTTTTCGGCAAAGTTTTATTTCTCTTTTTCAAAGCATCATTTTTGACAGCTACCGCAGACAAATTCTCTTTTCTGCGGGTAGTTTTAAAGGGGGTTTTTAATACTCTTATAATAGGTTTATAGCGGCTATACAGGGAGGGCCACTTGGCCATATCTTACTCTTATAGTGGTCATCAAAAGGCTGTCGTGTTACAGTGAGTTTTATTGGTCGATCTTATTATTCAATCTTGAAAACCACTCCTAGAGCGGATTTAAACTTGAAATGTTACTTGGGAAATCTATATACCAAATGGAACCAAATCTGGCATATGGAGGTTTTGGAAGAGAAGATATGTTTCTGTGGTAATTTGAAACCCCGCCCCTTCTGGAAAGGAAGGTTCTCATACAAATGAAGCCAGATCCGTCAAGTCTAAGTGGATGCTCAAGGAGCATGAAGCTTATACATACACCCGATTCATTTTTTACACGGGAGATGCGTTCCGTGTAGAAAAAAAATCAATTCAAAATTTGAAAATCCGTGTAAAAAAAGTTTCATGATTTCTGGATGAATCATGCAAAATGAAGCAACTTTGTAAAAATTTTGTGTGGGATTTTTTTTTCACACGGCCGTGTAAAAAAATCCGTTTAAAACAGATTCGGGTGTGATGGGAAAATCAACTAAATATATGGGAAAATGCAAACTTTCCACTTTTTTACCTCTAGGTGGTCTTTTGGTCTGAATACACTCCAGTTGTTATTTTGCCTTTCTCGTATACAAAGTATACGTAAAGGCTATAGGATCACTCCAAAACCGAACTTTTGATAGAAGGCTCGGGGACCCATAGTGTTATATATCAATCGATTCAGCTCGGCGAATTGAGGTGATGTCTGTGTGTGTATGTATGTGTGTGTGTGTGTGTTTTTTTTTCTTCCTAAGCAATGAAGGGGGAATCTGCTCAACAGACATCCTGGGTTGTCCAGGAAGTGCGGGGTTAGGGACCACCTCCAACAGCAAACGAGGGAGGCAGGATTACATCCCCGACCCGCTAAACCGTTTCCATTGCCGCCAAGCCCATAGTCCCTTCGGTACAACCAGAAAGTAATGTTTCAAAGGGGGGCCAGTGCATAACGCACCCTCGAGGTTAGCTGCGTGTCCTTGCAGCATGGAACATCGTGACTCGCTTTTTTAGAAGAACACCATGGTATCGTGCCAGCGCATTGCCGGCTTTCCAGGTGGCTACGCCCTATGTCCTCGGAAGGTGGGAAGGGTCGACTTCGCGCCTGTTTCCCTCTGCACGACTGGTATCAAGAATGATGATGCCGCGTGCACCCCAAATTGACCTCTCTGCGATAGGGTCTATTCGCCAACACACAGAGGGACTTGCCGACGCGGTGCCTACGCCTGCTCCAGCCTTAACGAGGACCCCTTTCCGTCCTCGGGTTCGGAACCCGCCCGGTTGACCGACGCCGCGAAAGCGACGATACCATGTTGTTCTTCGCGCGGCCACTTGTTCGATAAAAGGATCGAGTTCGACCACAGAGCATGACCACCGGTATGACCCATGAAGCCGACTCCGATCCCTTGGACCACCTCTTATTTGCGCCTGAACTAGACATCCTTGAGTCCACGCGCCAACTTCTGTGTAGCCCGAGACGATTTGGACGATTGCCGATAAAACGGCGTTCCAGCCAAATTCATCTTTACACATCCTCCGAACTAGGTTGTCCGGGGTAGTGTCCAGACCACATGAGGCAAGCATGAGGTCACGCATTGCGCGAAAACGTGGGCACACGAACAACACGTGCTCCGCCGTTTCCTCTAAACCTGCGCACACCGGACACTCGGACGAGGCCGAGCAAGCCAGCTGCGTTACCTGCACTGTGATTTTGCAGCACGCTTAAACGCCGGGCACTTCGAACCCCCCATGGGGTGCTTGCTGTTCACAGCTTTGCTGGAACAAATCAAACAATTGGGAGGGTTCGTACAGCATTGTGCCTTATGTCCCTCCAATCCGCAGCGTCGGCAGAGATTGCTTCTGTCAGGGCCTTTGCAGTTCCATTGATTGTGCCCTGGTTCCAGGCACTTGAAGCAAACTTCGGGTTTCTCGTATATGCCCACAGGGCATACCGACCATCCCATCTTGACGCTCCCTAACTTGACTACCTTGGAGGCGTCCGCTGTAGATAGCCGAACCAATGCTACCTGCGTCCCTGCCGGACCTTTCCGTAGCCGAACGGCTGCGGTGGGCGTCTCCACTTCACACTATCGCCGCAGTGCCGTGACGAGCTCTTCGACTTCGGTGATCTCGTCCAGGTCTTTAACCCTTAGATTCCCCTCCGTCGTGGGTGCCCTCACCTTGACCGTCTCGCCTAGGACTTCCTCCGCCAACTTCTTGTAGGCGGCGCCCTTTTGCGAGACGCCCCGCTTCAGCTCGAGGATCATCTCGCCCATCCGGGTACGTCTTATTCGACGTACGTCGGCGCCGAGTTCACCGAGCTTGACGTCACTCCTCATCGCCTTCAAGACGTCCGAGTACTTGGCCTCGTCCACCGTGATGACTAGGGCATCGCCCCTGGAGCGATTGGCGCCTACCCTAGACTTCTTGCTACCCTCATTCGCCTGGGCCTTCGTTTCGGCCCTTGACGTCTTCGGTTTCCTCTTTTTCTCGACCAGGGTCCAGGAGGCGTCATCCTCCTCTATTTCCCTGGTCTGATGCGGCTGAGAGCTCTCAGCTTGCCGTAACCCCATACCACCGTTTTTCCTGAGTGGACGGACCTTTCCAGGTCCTTCCTGCCCCGGTTTTGGAGGTACCTGGGCGGGGTTCAGCATCTCAGCCCCACTACCCTTGTTCGGGGTAGTAACCCTCTGCGTTTTGGAGCGCCCTCAGGGAGCTCATCCCCTGGAGACTGTCTCCCCCGTTTTTGTGTCTGCTCCGTTGGAGCAGTCACCCCCAACGTGCCCGCGAATACTTGAGCCCCAGTATGGGTAGACTTTGGCACCACCGTCTTCGCTGGCACGCCCTTGGTCGATTCGACCTTGCCCGAGTCCGCGAATCCTTGGGCCTCAGTCTGGGTAGGCCTCGACTCCACGGGTTTAGACTTGGCCGTCCCGACCGCCCTCTCCAGCTTAGCGTCCAACATCGACTTTCGAAGTTTCAGCAAGCTCCTCTTGAGGTCCTTACTGATATTATGCTTCGATGACGCAAATTCGATGATGGCGTCCAGCTGTTCCGTCGCCACCTCGAAGGCCGAAAGCCCATCGCGTTTGCGGTTCATCGCCGCCTATTGCCTCTGGCCTCCTAGGCGGAGACCTGAACAACCCACCTCTTGCGAAGGGGTTGTCGCCTACACTACTACCACTAATTGAAGAATTGACTTGGTTTTCCATTTTGGTCCCACGAGTTGCTCGGGAAAAGAGGTCCACCACACCAGAGCCCAGCATGACGCCTTAAGGGACAATTACTATGGAGGGTGCCCAGGTACCCCACAGGCTCCGTTAGAGGCCTAGCTCATCATTTAGCCCCCCTGGCCATGCATCCCCTCGGCACGGGTCGCTTAACGCCTTGGGATTAGGGGTTAGGGACGATGGTCCCTTTGGTCGCACCCCCTCACTCTAGCTGATGTCAGAAGGACAACAGTGCCCAGGCTGCACTACCAGCTAAATACAAAACCCTTAGCTGGCGATCGATTGTCATCGGAAGACCCATGGAAGCGTGATATTGGAACTTGTGAGGACCAGAGCTGTGTAGGTCGCTCCTACCCAGATGTCAACTCACCATTTCGCAGCCCAGTGTGTGTGTGTGTACAAAAATGTATGACACACTTTTTGGTACTTAGCATTATTCAAGTTACAAGTTACAGTCGACGCGGATTGCGGTCTAGTTCTAGTTGAAAATTGGCCCGATCGGTCATTGCGTTCCAAAGTTATTGAAAAAACATTGTTTTTCTGCCAAGGGTCCCCCCATGGAAATTTTTTTTTTAAAACGATTTTTTTTTCAAAAATTGCAGCAATGCATTCAAATGACCGCAAATGCATATGAATTGATGGAAAAAGTAAAATCTATCCCCCTAAAGTGCTATTTCGACCTCTCTTATGTGTTTTTCTTATTTTTTTTAATGCGCGAGAAAGGCACCACCAACGCTAGGTGGATTGATCTGGGTTTTTTGTTGATTGTGGCCTTCGGTTTAAATGAAGCTCTGGTTTCCTGGAAAAAATATCCAAAAACTAGGTCATGTTTGTGAAGAAGTGGCACAACTAGTCTCAAATGCTAAGGGGAGCTACACCTACTCCATATATTTGATCGATTTTTGTTGTTTTCCTAAAGTTAACTAATTGTCAATTCCAGCATTGTTTTATTTGTAGAAAGTTCAATTACTATCAACTCGATGTCAGACAACTACAACAAAACAAGGAATACAAATTTATAAGGAACATCTATTGGAGTTTTTCTTTTTTTGAGGAACTCGTAGAAACATGTTTGAAGGTTCCTTGACATATTTTTTGTGTGATTACCTCCTTTCAATTCTATTTTAAATAAAGTGTTTAAATACCATACCATTTTCCAAGTTTTTCTGGCGCTAGCAGAGCTTTTGGAAAAATCTACTGAACATCCATCGAAGTGCTCTAGGATAAAAACTACCGAGAGAGCTCCTAGAAGTCTTTTGTTTTTTTTTTTATATTTCAGGAACAATTCTGAAGTAATTTGGAAAATTTTGTGAAGAGAATGATTGTCTTCAGAAGATACCCTAAAACATTTTCACTGAAGTAATTTCTTAACAAAATTCGCAAACATCAACCAGAATATTTCCTGATAAAAATGTACTATGGGAAACCGCCAAATGTTGAACGGCTAATTTTGTCGCCTATTGTTGAACTCCCATAAGAAATGCAAGTGCGTTCAACAATAGGCGAAAAAATTTGCCGTTCAACATTTGGCGAATTACATCAAAAGCAGAAAATGTGAAGCTGAAACATTGCCTTTGACATCAACATTGTTCTCCTCTTGCGTCCGAGTGTGGTTATGGAGTACCGACTAACGTTTAATTGAGAATATCGCCACCTACGTATATGAGGTAAACCATATGATACTTTTATCCACTATCATTCTAATAATAATAATTTGAACACTAATGATTTGACCACCTAAGGACGTGAGGATCGATCATTAGCCCATCATCAAATGGAAGTTCACGAAATGTTTCTGAAACATTACCTACAGAATCTTGTTCGGAGATGATGCTATGGAGTGCCGTCATAGGTCCACAAAGATAATATTCGGCGTTTTCTTTAAACAAGCTTTAGACTATCTAATGGTTGGTTGTAGGTTTAACATTTTTGTTGATTTTTTGTTGAATAATTCAGAACTATGGCCCATTTCAGCCATTTCATTCAGTCAACTAGAACAAAAGCAAATGTTCAAAACCCGATAAAAATATGTGATACAAATAAATTATCGTCAGTGTGAGGAGAAATCAGCAATCATTGTCCAAATTCTTAACCAAAACTACGCCAATGTTATCAGACAGGAACCCCCGTTAATATCATGATATTAGTTGGCACTTAAGACACTTCAAATTGCAAAAGTGGATGGCGTCTAGACGAGTAGTGCCACTCAAAATTCTCGTCAAGGTTCCATCCTTCTTGCCTGGAGCAGCGATATGCTGTCAAGAGCCCCATAATCCGTAATCATTTCCGGTCGTTTGTTCTTTTGTCTACCCGCGAGCGACTGTATACGCGTCCGCTCCCTTTGCATCTTATACAGAAGTACCGCGACGCGAAGCACCACTGACTGAACCAATTCATTAGAGTGATAATGCACGAGCGAATGAATTGAATCAACAATGTGCTGCCGCACACATTCGCACCCCGCCGGGGAACCGGACGAACTCTCCCGGTAGCGTGACACATGTGTGTACGATTATCTGTGCCAACAATCCATCAGAGACCTGATAATTACGACCGACAACAATTATCGCAGTGTACCTTCCCTACAATGGGCTGACTGCCCCCGGGCCCGGTTGCACGCCACGCCGCGCGCTCTGTTCTAAATGGCTGATAGGCGTTCACCTAACTTTAACATAATAATGGATCTCCCCAACCCATTCATGGAGTTCGCGTATCTCTCCCGAGTGGGTTTGTTTGTGTACTTACGGCGCCGTATCAGCACTTTTTGAAATTGTCAATGAAACCCATTCACGGTGTGTACCCACTAGACAGCCGGACGGGCGAACGATGTTGACGAAGTCAACTTCCGGTGGTGTTTACTTTAGAATAAAATAAAAAATACAGAGGTTCGGTTACCAAGCTTTGCTGGAGCAATTAGAAGGCTTGCGAGATGTGCGTAAAGCGCAACGGGTGTTGCGTAATCGGGCTGCGGTTAGTGATAGAGTAATGTCAAGAAAAAAATGTTGGATCAGCAGCGGGGATAGTTAAATCAATTATTGACAAATTATTATCGCCAAGACTGTTGCCGTTATCGTCAATGTCGGCTTATTCAATATCAACAATAAGCCAAAAGGTGCCGAACTGTTAAATTGAGGCAGAACATAGCAAGCGTCGTACAAATAAACTATAAGTTAACGAGTGTTGATCATTCGTATCGACTGTATGGGCAGCAATGCCGCCCAACTGGAATGCCATGTTGCGGTAGGTCCCGCATCCCACACCCGGCATTCGATAAACGAATGAATTGATGAATGAACAAAGATCACGAGTACGTAGTTTCCATTTTATTCACCATACCGGCAATCACCACGAGTAAACGATCGATCATTTCAATTGGTGATGCTTGGTATCGTGCAAAAGTCGTGACCGTCCAGACCACGCCACAGCACTGTGGAATTCAGGTGAACAAAAATGGGAAATAACTTCTTTAACTTTATTAATCAATTCCAAGAATTCATTGCATTCACTAAAATTTTAGTTTTCCTAATGATTCATCTTAAAACTGGTAATTTGTATACGTATATGCGGCAAAAACAAAATACTTCTAGAAACAGGAACATGCTCCAACCCAGAAGTTTTCCAAACTGGATCAGGGCTCGACCCCAGCCTCTGCTGAAACATAAACTGACAATTATTTGTTACGCTGAAGTAATATTTGTTGACCACATGTGGAAAATCTTTAGCGACCCAAATTTTGCTTGTGCTAGTTTAAATACTAAGATTCAAATTCCAAAAAAATGACCATTATTCTTGATTTATAATTATAAATTAAATTTTTCCACGATATGGGCAACCACATTAATCTGAACAAAACACAATTCTTACAGCAATGCGGTTATGTTTTCACCAATTCCGGCTCTCTAACGAACTGCAACCAACTTTGGAATTTTTTTTTACTACAACCGAGGTGTTGCGATTGTTGTTCAACACGGACTTCTGCACTCAGCTGCATGTTTCGACCCCTTCCATAGGCCAATGTCAATTAGTCAACATCGCATCAACACTTGTTTCAAAAAGCCCAGCTGAGTACAAATGTTCGCGCATGGACCGACTAAGACCTTTGGCCACCTTTTTGAATAAACATTCCCTATAGTGGCCACGAGCACTGTTCCTACAAGGAATAGCTCTGACGGTGATCATAACAGCATTCTATTCGAATTGTACAGTAAGTACGGGTTTAAGGCTTGTACGCGACAAAATCTGGACACCTTCAAACACGTATAACTTTTGAAATAGAACATCAACGAGTGAAATATTTCGTAGATTGGTGAATGTATGTGTGTACTTTCTGAAAATATATTTCTTATAAGTGTTACAAGTTCGTAGTGAATAATGGCGTCGAAGAAATTGTAGGTTCGGAAAGAATTGTGTGTGCAGTCGCCATTGAAATTCGGGTCTCTCGATCCAGAAACTGACTTAAAACATTTTGTTTTCATGTGAACACTGCTCAAAGCGTTTTAAAATATGTCGATGCTTGTTTGACAATATTTAAAACATCAGAGAGTGGATCAAAAACGGATTTTATGAGCCACCAGAAGGATACGAGCTCGAAACAGATTCTACTGAGGACGTCAAATCATTCGGCACGTATTATTTCTTAGAAAATTCAAATGTCACCAAGTTTCGTGCATACATCGAAGCATCGATAAGGAATGAAGCCATTTGAAGTGAAAAACGTACCGAAATAAACCAACAGCAGTTTATTTTTATTCTTAAAGTTTTGTGTCCAGATTTTGTCGCGAACAAGCCTTAATTCAATTCACGGCAGCATTCGTTACCGTGTTTGCGAACTGAATACTTATTAAGTTATCAATGAACGACCACATGGGAAATGTCATAGTTCAAACGAGTGCTGCTCCCATATTTATCTTCCATCGCTCGATGTCAATCAAACTCGGTCCCATTTGTTAGGATAGGTCGAGTTCATCTGCTGTTCGAAGAAGGGCAAACTATCAAACAGCACCGTCTGTCAATTAGTGAGCAAACAGAACCAGCACAAAAAAGGGTTATCAAGGTCGGTCGGGTAGCCGTTTGTCATACCTCGAAGCTGCTGCTGAACTTACTTCATTACGCCAACAAACTCAGCCAGCCACTTCCTGCTTCGGAGCGCTACCAATGCAGTCATGTCCCGTTTGCGTCCTCCCGAGAATGCAGTCCCCGGATCGGATTACAGTCGGGGTACCCACGCAATGCAATGCAACCGCTTCGCATGTACTTGCGCGCTCACCCACCTTCTCAGCCAGATGGTTTAGCCACCACACGGCTCTCTGATGATGACGAAGACGATGCGGTGGTGGGAAAAACAAACTGCCATGGAAACTCACTGCACCGTAACCAACCATCGTGCGTCCGTCGCTCGATAGAGAGGAGAATATATGGCCAGCATTTGTGGTCTCGTTTCGTGGAAGCCATTAACGAGGCAACTTCCGTTTCAGCACACACACATAACAATCGGAGTGACACATCATGTGTCCGCCCCACCGTCCAAGCCGGTCCTTATGCAGAAACATTGCATTCCATCATGTTCCAGAATATTAATAGGTACAGTGCGGAGGCTCTAATAGAAAAACATATTGCTTCGAAGCGACTAGACTAAACATTTTATTTTTTATGTTATTGACTCTGTTAGTTCCTGTTCTGCTGTTATGCGATTTGCTCTGGACTTGCGCTTCCAGTGCACATGGCTCTGATTCACGCCGGCGTGTCTGACGGGCGCGATGAGTAATTCAATGAACGACTGGACTTTTCGGACACCTGTCTGACGCAATGAACGCAACTGTGCTTTTAGAGTAGTGCTCTCGTCATTTAACATTTTAATGCATGTTCAATATTGAATTATCGGTGTCGCTTATTTTATTATACATATCGGATAAAAAAAAATCGTAACATGGTGCGATGAAATTTCGTTGGCATTAATCCAGTATCGTAAATCATTCTTGACATCTCAAGGCACTCCCATAGAAAGCATTATTAAATTACATAAATGAAAGGGGTGATTCAAATATGACGTTCACTACTTTTTGAGATTTGTTGACCCCCGCTCTCCCCTCTGTCACACTTTTTGTATACCTAGCAAATGTACTGTAACAAAATCTTGACCCCTAAAATAGAAATTTTTCATTAAATTGCACCAAAATCCTACAATATTCTGTTTTAGTTTTATTTTATTTATAAAATTCAGATTATTTATTAATATCCTTGAACAAATCAAAATTATCACTGAATAATTGCAATTCTCTCCCGAATTACGAGCGTTGACAAAGGCAGTCTTGTTAGGCATCTGACTCACTGATGAACTGCGACGCCAATCTCAAACGAAGGCAAAGCTGATGAATTTTGTTATAGACAGAATGATGGTTTTCTTTCGTCTCATTTGATGTGGCAAATCCCAACCAATCTTCGCAAAAAAAAGCTAACAAAAAATAATTCAATTCAATTGACCTCTTCCTTTAAAACATTTATCACGTTTTATTGTATCAGTCGATTCTTTCACTTATTTAAGGTCAACTTTCCCAAAAAGCCATATTTGTTGAAGCCTCCAACTATTTTTAAACCCGGAAACAAAAACTTAAAAAGTGCAGCACGTGTAATCCGGCCTGAATAATTATCATAAGACGTAGTACTTAGTACTTTCCATTTAATTCCACCACGTTTTGTAATCTTTGCAGATGCGTATTTCGACCTCAACTGTGAGGTCGTCTTACTTGAGTTTAACATTTTATCTCTGAATAATTGGCTTCAAGTTGGTTTAAAATCGGGCGAATGTTGGAACAAACTTAAAACAGCACTTTTTGATTATTTGTTTTAAATTTTGGATTGGATTGGATTTGGATTGGATCGGATTTGAATTGGATTTGGATTTGGATTGGATTTGGATTGGATTGGATCTGATTGTATTCGATTGGATTTGGATTGGATTGGATTTGAATTGGATTTGGATTGGATTTGGATTTGGATTGGATTTGGATTGGTTCGGATTGGTTTGGATTGGTTTGGATTGGTTTGGATTGGTTTGGATTGGTTTGGATTGAATTTGGATTGGTTTGGATTGGTTTGGTTGGTTTGGATTGGTTTGGATTGGTTTGAATTGGTTTGGATTGGTTTGGATTGGTTGGATTGGTTTGGATTGGTTTGGATTGGTTGGATTGAATTTGGATTGGTTTGGATTGGTTTGGATTGGTTTGGTTGGTTTGGATTGGTTTGGTTGGTTTGGTTGGTTTGGATTGGTTTGGATTGGTTTGGATTGGTTTGGATTGGTTTGGATTGGTTTGGATTGGTTTGGATTGGTTTGGATTGGTTTGGATTGGTTTGGATTGGTTTGGATTGGTTTGGATTGGTTTGGATTGGTTTGGATTGGTTTGGTTGGTTTGGATTGGTTTGGATTGGTTTGGATTGGTTTGGTTGGTTTGGATTGGTTTGGATTGGTTTGGATTGGTTTGGATTGGTTTGGATTGGTTTGGATTGGTTTGGATTGGTTTGGATTGGTTTGGATTGGTTTGGATTGGATTTGGATTGGTTTGGTTGGTTTGGATTGGTTTGGATTGGTTTGGATTGGTTTGGATTGGTTTGGTTGGTTTGGATTGGTTTGGATTGGTTTGGATTGGTTTGGTTGGTTTGGATTGGTTTGGATTGGTTTGGATTGGTTTGGATTGGTTTGGATTGGATTTGGATTGGTTTGGTTGGTTTGGTTGGTTTGGATTGGTTTGGATTGGTTTGGTTGGTTTGGATTGGTTTGGATTGGTTTGGATTGGTTTGGATTGGTTTGGATTGGTTTGGATTGGTTTGGATTGGTTTGGATTGGTTTGGATTGGTTTGGATTGGTTTGGATTGGTTTGGTTGGTTTGGTTGGTTTGGATTGGTTTGGATTGGTTTGGATTGGTTTGGATTGGTTTGGATTGGTTTGGATTGGATTTGGATTGGTTTGGATTGGTTTGGATTGGTTTGGATTGGTTTGGATTGGTTGGTTTGGACTGGATTTGGATTGGTTTGGATTGGTTTGGACTGGTTTGGATTGGTTTGGATGGTTTGGACTGGATTGGTTTGGATTGGTTTGGATTGGTTTGGATTGGTTTGGATTGGTTGGATTGGTTTGGATTGGTTTGGATTGGTTTGGATTGGTTTGGATTGGTTTGGTTGGTTTGGATTGGTTTGGATTGGTTTGGATTGGTTGGATTGGTTTGGATTGGTTTGGATTGGTTTGGATTGGTTTGGATTGGTTTGGATTGGTTTGGATTGGTTTGGATTGGTTTGGATTGGTTTGGATTGGTTTGGATTGGTTTGGATTGGATTTGGATTGGATTTGGATTGGTTTGGATTGGTTTGGATTGGATTTGGATTGGATTTGGATTGGATTTGGATTGGATTTGGATATTAGGCCGAAATTATCGTTTAAGCCAGCGGTTCTCAACCTTTTTCTTGAGAGGTACCCCTTCGAACTTTTGCATGATTTGAGGTATCCCCTCTTGAAAGTAGGCTTTCAATCCTCTTGAAAACAAAGCCCTTTGCCACCGAGCCCTTTGAAGGAAAGCTCCTTTAAGTTTTTGAGTCCCTTTAGAGTAGGCTTCCGCGCCTCTTTATTAGAGGCTTCCGAGCCTCTTGAAGGCGGTTTTCGAGCCACATAAAAGGAAGCTTCCGTTGCATCTTGAAAGAACGTTTCTGAGCCTCTTGATAGTATGCTTCCAAGACTATTGAAAGAAGAATTCTGAGCTTCTTGAAGCGAGGCTTCCGAGCTTCTTGAAAGGAAGCTGCCGAACCACTTGAAGGTAGACTTCCGAGCCTCTTGAAAGCAGGTTTACGAGCCTCTTGAAAGAAGGCAACCTAACCACTTGAAAGGAGGCTTCCGAACCTCTTCAAATGAGGCTTCCGAGCCTCTCGAAAGGAGCCTTCTGATCAGAGCCTCTTGAAAGAAGGCTTTTGAGCCTCTTGCAAGAAGGCTTTTGAGCTTCTTGAAAGGAGGCTTCCGAGCTTCTTGAAAGAAGGCTTCCGAGTCTCTTGGAAGGAGGCTTCCGAGCCTCTTGAAAGGATCCTCCCAAGCCTCTTAGAAAGAGGCTTCGGGGCCTCTTGAAAAGAGACTTTCGAGCCTCTTGAAAGGCTCTTGAAGGAAGCATCCGAACCTCTTGAAAGGAGGATTCCGAACCACTTGAAAGGAAGCCTTCGAGCTGCTTGGAAGAAGGCTTCCGAGAGGCGTAAAAGTATGCTTCTAATCATCTTCAAACGAAGCAACCGAGTTTTAGTGAAAAAAAAAATCATTTTGTTCATTCGACGTTTTGTTCGTTTGATCTTTTGTTCCGCAGCCCTTCATACGTTGTGCTGGTTGTGAAAGGCAGGACTCAATTGGGATTTATTTGGAAAAAAGGGCCATTTTGCCGAAAGAGTCATTTGATCGAACGGGTCATTTGGCCGAAAATTTTGTTTTGCTTAATTAATCATATGACCAAAACCATTCGTTTGGCCGAATATGGTTTTCAAACTGGAATTACCATTTGACCGAAATGATCGTTTTGCAGTTGTCATTTTGCCGAACCTGTAATTTTGCCAAAAGAGTCATACGGTAAATGTTCTTTATCCGAGCACTAGTGAATGGGAAATGTGTTAAATGATAATAATAAGTAGAAAGTCAGATGGCTTACTTCTCTCTCCTGCATTCCTCATCATTTTTTTTTTCATTTTCCACTGCGAAACGTGATAATCGAGAAATGAGAAGTGAGAAATGAAAACTGAGAAATAAGGAGTGACAAGTAAGACGTCCCACTTCTCGCCTCTTACTTCTCATTACCCACTTCTCACTGAAAAAATGAGGGTTTTCGGCCAAACATCATTGTCGGCTAAACGACAAATAACCTTTTCGGTCAAATGACTCTTTCGGACAAATGGCCCCTTTCTGTCAAACGGCATTTTTGAACAAATGAAATATTCGACAAAACGACAGTCTAATGATTTATTTGGCATATTTGGCCAAAAAAATGGCTATCGGCCGCTTGACTTTTCACTTCTCCGAACTTTTTTCTTCTGAAAAGAATAATTATAAAAGAGCTGCAGCACTATAGTCCATTATATTGGAAACATTAAAAATCTGCAATGTTTTCTACGATTAATGAGGTTAGATGATCACAATGACACTTGAGAAATAAAGTTTCTGAGACCTCCATTTCTTTGATCACTTGTCTACTACCCTAGAAAAAAAAACACATTTTCTCTAACTGTTCCGAATCAAACCCAACAAATTTCGGCATGGTCTGGCAAAGTAGCTACAAATAGCCACGCATCTTACCATGCACTATGGATGCCCCATTTGAACAACTATTCTATCCTTTTCTGATTCAACCAGCTGCGTTATGATCGAATTGTTGAAAGCTGATATTCTGCCATAGGTTTCTGAACTTCCTCTATCCCACTTAGGAATGAACTAGATTCGCCATCTGATAATCCCAAGCTCTAATCACTTCCCCTTAATCTCCGTCTCCTCCACAGGTGAAGCGAAAAACCTCATCGGTCGCAATGGCAACAACTGCGGCGCCTCCTCATCGGGCTCGAAGGAAAACCGGGACGTGTACTGCACGATCGCCCTGGACCAGGAGGAGATCTGTCGGACGCCGACGATCGAGCGGACGCTCAGTCCGTTCTTCGGCGAGGAGTACCAGTTCGAGATCCCGCGCAATTTCCGGTACCTGGCGGTGTACGTGTGGGACCGGGACCGGCACCTGAAGCAGGATAAACCGTACGGCAAGATTGCGATCAAGCGCGAGGATCTGCACCAGTACAACCACAAGGATCATTGGTTCCCGCTGAGGCCCGTCGATGAGGACTCGGAAGTGCAGGGCATGGCTCACCTGGAGATTACCGTCGATGACGGGGTCGGCAATCTCAAGCAAAATAACGAGTTCGACGAGTGCAGTCATCATCATTTCCAGTCCAGCAACAACAGCACTTCCTCGTTCGGCAGCGTGATCAGTGATACGAAAGAGAATTCCACCTCCTCCCACCTTAACCATCAGCACCATCCCCACCTTCACCACAGTCATCATCATCAGCATCATCACATGGTGAACAATTCTGTGAATAGTACAAATTTAAAGTTAAGTTATCCATCCAAAAGTGTTGGTGGAGGCCACGGGACGCTAAAAACAATCTTCGGTGGCAGCAGCGACTTCGGCAACAACGTGCAGCAGCAACCATTCCGGAACATCCTCGACACTAGCAGCAGCTCCAGCCGAAGTTCCCGCATTTCCATTAAGCTGACCGAGTGCATAAACTTGGCGCGCAAAAATGGCCTCTGTGATCCGTTCGCAATAATAACTGCTCACTATTCGAATAAGAAGAAAATTACCCATCGTACTAAGGTGAGAAAGAAGACGGTCAATCCCGAGTTCGGCGAAGTGGTTGGTTTTGATTTGTGCGTGGACGTGTATGGAAGTGACTCGAGGAGTGATAGTAACAATACCTACACGGTGGCACCCCTGGGGGGTGCGGATCTGTGCGAGGTCGTGATAGTTGTAATGCATAAGGGGGGCATGGGTGATGATGTGTTTCTCGGTGAAATCAAACTTCCTGTTCGTGGGAAGCAGCAGCTGAACGCGGTGCAACAAAGTGCGTGGTACTATTTACAACCCCGGACAAGCCATTCACGGCCTACGCGAACCTGTGCTACTCCTCCCGGAACCCGGCTCTCTTGTGATAACTCGCTTGGATCGCTTCGGCTCAAGCTCAACTATACCGCCGACCACGTGTTCCCTCTAGCAACCTACGATCAACTCCTGAACATCCTAATCCAATCCATCGATCAAAGGCCCATAACCGCCAGTGCCGTCCACATCCTCGGTGAAATCACTCAGAACAAAACCGAAGTCGCTCAGCCGTTGGTACGACTGTTTACCCACACCAACGTGATCGCCCCCATGATCAAAGCCCTCGCAGATCATGAAATCTCCAAACTCACCGACCCGACCACCATTTTCCGCGGCAACACGCTGGTCTCGAAAATGATGGACGAAGCGATGCGACTGTCCGGGCTGCACTATCTGCACAACACCCTGCGGCCGATAGTGGAGGAGATTTTCGCCGACAAAAAGCCGTGCGAGATCGATCCGGCGCGGGTCAAGGATAAAAACGTGATCGATACCAACCTGGTGAACCTGCAGGAGTACGTGGAGAAAGTGTTCGAAGCGATCACCAAAAGTGCGGTCAAGTGTCCCGCCGTGCTGTGCCAAATCTTTCACGATCTGAGGGAATGCGCGGCCAAGTATTTTCCGCAGAACAAAGAAGTCCGGTACTCGGTCGTGTCCGGGTTCATTTTCCTGCGGTTTTTCGCACCGGCCATCCTTGGACCGAAGCTGTTCGATCTGACAACCGAACCAGTGGTAAGTGACCTTGCTTGATTTGTATTCATTTTTTTTCTTTTATCCATCAAGGACTGATTTGCCGGTGCAATATACTTTGTTATCTCTCTGTTGGGTTGGGTACGATCAAACATTTTTGATAAAGAGTGCCGAACTGAATTGGAAGGTGTCTATTTTGGAGCGTAATGATAAGCAATCGACAAAGGCTTTTTCCGGCTCAAAATAGATTTGGCAAGTTTTATCTTATCGCAGTGCACCGTCACGTTTCCTGAGTATATTATTAGATTGTGGTACATTGAATGGATAAAAAATGTGTTGTTAAAAACCTTTTCTAATCAAATAAAATAATATGTACGTATAGTGGGAAGTGAGATAAAATTTGCTGAATGAAATCACGTTTGACTCATTTGTCGTTAGTAGCTAAATCAAAAGATAGACTCAAACAGTTTCCTTAGCGACACCAGCTCCGTGCTTTACCTGATACTAGGCACAATTAGTCATTTTTTGCCCCTTCCGTTTTCCATGCCGTCTCAATTGAAAGATTCTGTTCTGTCAATTGAGATATTTGAATGCCAATAACATTTTACAACACTGGTCCCATATATTACGAAATAAACGACGCGATATTTGAGCGGTTATCATGGGGTCTGCTTTGAACATTTCGGCTGATATGCGATCGATCCCTGGGGCTGTGCTTGATTTCACGCTGGATGGCTGTTTAAATCTCTAGCAGTGATGGAACTTTGGTATTGATGCGTTTTATACGTTGGATCCTATGCAGATCATGCCGAGATGGTGGTGGCCTGGCTGGTACATGAAAAATTTGTTTGAAGTACTTGAAGTACTTGGGTCGGTCAATAGCTGCCCATTCGAGTATTTCACAGGCATTGTTGCATTCGTCTTCGCCCCGCTTAAGCGTCGTGAAATATCGTAGAGGAGGCCAACGTCTTCGTCATCCAGAGTCCGCCCAAGCTCACTTGTCCCGTTGATATGAGCATTTCACTTCCTTCTCCAGAGCCGAGTATCGTTGAAGGGCTAAGACTTTGGCTCCTCTGGTTTTTGTTCGCTCTATCCTGGCTTTGGCTCCTCTTCGCGCTCCTCTATCCTCCTACAAGTCTCATCGGTGATCCATTGTTTTCTCTGGGTGCTTTGCCCAGATTATTCTCGCTGGTTGCTATGAGAGCGTTTTTGATTTGGTCTTCCACGCTGCCGGAAGGTGGAAAGTCTCCAGTTTTTCAACGAAGCACCGTACACTGAGAAAAATCAATTTCAAAAATACGAGACTAGCCAGCCTTGGGCTGAAAGTCTCCCTAATAAAGATATAAAAAATTCAAAAGTGGAAAAAAAATGATAACTTTCTTTACGAGGACAGAGAAGATTCGCTTATTCGAAAGGGAATTTTCCAAGGAATTCAGTGAGTGCAGATTTTCCAAAGAATACAAGGACGTTGAACACTTCTGCATGAAGTTGTTCAGCTCATTTTGCCTCAATGTCTCATATATCACTAGTTTTCATATTTTTTATCATTTTATCTTTAAAACATTGTTCCAAAATTATGTTTATCTCTTCACTGTGGATCCACAGAAAGGCACTAAATATATTTTGCTGTAAAACGGGAAATTTAGTAAATTTTGGGGTCAAATAAGCATCAAGTGCATTTTATGTGAATTTTTCATGTATTCTGTAGGAATTAATAATATTAACAGATAATTGTTGATATTATTGTCCTAAAATGTTGAACATATATTGTTAAATGTTTGCAGAAATCGCTCCCAATAGATAACGAACAACGATAAATGAAAGGTAAAAACTGTTCTGAATCATAACAAGCCATGATAAAAAATTTAACAAACTTGTATACAAGTGTGAAAAAACAGAATCGGATAGGCAGCTCTCACCGAGAAGTGATGATTCTCGCTTTGTTCTCGCTCACTTTTTGGTTGGGCCGCACAGCTATTTAAAACAAGTTAAAATGCATCATCAGAATCAGTGCTCCCCGCATTTGGAGCTTCTTGAAAGAAGTTTACCATGAGGTATAGTCTCCCGAATCAGTTCTTTATCATGACAGCTTGCGAAAACCAGCCCGGTGGCATCGCTATCTCACACAATAGGTTTGTTTTGCAGCCAACATTGCGCGACCGTATCCCACTGACAGTTCTGTATCCTAATGAGAATCAAATGTGATGTTTGTAGACAAAACACATACTATCATGAATTTTACACTGAGATGTTGGCTGCAAAAACATGGCGTCGTGCCACCCACCTGGCGAAAACAGTCTCTCACGGTATTCTACATATTGTATAGACCAGTGCATGATGACGTAGGTTGACAGTTTACAGAGCTTTTTCACCGGGACTTAGCCTCTGGCGAAGCTTCCGATAAAAATGTTTCGTCATTTTATTCGCATGTAGATGTCCTTTGCGATTGATTTCATGCTGAATGCAAAGAATATCATTGAAATATTCGGATCGCAGCAATTTTAAACTAAAAATATGAATTTTAATTTTATCCTCATCGATTTTTCTTCTAACACCTTGTAAACAAGCTCTGTGAACTGTCAAATAAGTGAGGTTAGATCAAGATCTTGCATTGGTCTATACATTGATGTTAACGAAAGATTTTTTCATTCTATTTTGGATTCAACCCCTCGAGCGATCACTCCGATCATCATTGTCCTAAGTCGACGATTCTATGCACCGCCGCCGCCACCATTATTGACCGGCTCACCGCTAGAATTTTTTGACCACGCCGCCGGTGAATTTAAGGCGCACCGTTGCAATAAATTGGTTTTGGGGGTTCATATTCCTCCCTTAATTTGTTGAAAGAAAAATTGCGTTCAACCCCCAATATATTTGAAAAATTTCGATTGCACCGCTGAAAATAACATAAGTGTACAATCTCTTTTTACATCACGTATTGGGAGGGCAAAAAACGAATATGACTTAAATAGTTTTTTTTTGTTTTTTGATGCTAAAGGACTCAAATTGCATGAAACTTTGAGAATTATTTTTTTTGAAAAAAATTGACTGTTTTGGTATGTACTTCGAAAACAATTCTTATGGCGAAAAAAATGTGGCCCCGGCCCCCACAAATCTCATGTACCAAAACCAACCTTTTTTGTACATTTTGGGGCCCCCACAAGCTGTCGGCCCCGGGGCCCCCGTCCGGCTAAATCCGGTCCTGTATGCCCCCATGCAAAATTTTTCAAAAAAATTATTTCCCCCTTGTGAGAAAAAAAAATAAAGGTTTGATTCATTTAGATCAATTTTGCATGGGGTCATATTTTGGGGTAATGAAACTTGTGAGCAATGTCGTTTTTGAAATTCGAAAATGTCATTTTCACTGGCACCCTAATGTCTATACTCCAGAGAATTCTTATATGAATTAAAAGCAATAAGTGCTGAAGGAATGTAAATTTGTTTTTCTATGTCGGAAGGGACGAGTCTTTTCAGATTGCGTTGCGTTGCGTGGTAACGGAGTATTTCGTAGATTGCATACTGATAGCTGTCATGTATATTCTTTAACTTTCTTACCCCAATTGCTTATGGATTACTATTTGGGATATAATAGCAACCCAATTGGAGGTCCAAAATGATAAAGCATGAAAGCTATCATTGCCGGCCACGCCCATCTTCTCCGTTACTAGGGAAAGGAAGGAAATGATGATATGACATCTACTTAACGAGAGGCCAGCGACTCACCGACGCCTTCATAGATGTAAAGGAGTTGGATGGTTGGTAGGGAATATAGTTTGGGAATATCATCATAAGCAAATGATATAAGTTTGTACAGACGTTGGGAGTGACAACGCTAAGAAAGTTACGTCACTCCGATCTCCATAGTGTTGCTTCTTCTTGGGGTGGGACAAGGTATTAGACTTGCCCTGGCTAATTAGCCTAGGTTTAAGCGCCAATACTCGCTCTCTGAAACGAGAAAGAAAAAAAATAATTGCCCCACCCACCTCCCAATACATGTCAATAGTCACTTCCCTTATTGGTTACAGAAGAAACTTCGGCAAAGATAAAAATCATAATTTTTGTCAACAAAAAATACAGATGCGAATTTTAACATGATTTTTGACCTGTACCACCAACAGGCGGTAGCGATAATCTTTTCCTAATGGATATGCATGAGTACTCTACGAGATGGGCAAACACATGCTTCCCATAAACAAAATTGCCAAATAATGTAGAAATTGTCTTATATGTAACTTGTAGCTGCTATAAAAAAAACCCTAATTTTAGTAACAATCTGATTGCTATGAAAAAGTATCTCATTCTTTAGGTTCGTACATTTAAGGAGGAAAGAAAATTGGCAAACAGCCACTGAGTGTATTAGGGCTATCGCTGAGAGTTGCACTAATACTTTTGCAGAGGATAAAAGAGACAAACGACATACAATCGGTGGTGATTAGATCGGAAAGCTCTTTCCTTCGTTAAAAATTTCTTGCATCTTAAAGACTATAGAATTGATTTGTTTAATCGCTGACAAGAACTAAGCCAAAATTAGCATGGGCCTTGCCCCCAGAACGTAGATAAAGTTTCAGATATGATATAACACATAAGTGTAAGAACAATATGAATCAGATAGATCTCACCAAATTAGAACCGTAGAATCGATGTTACTCCTTGGCGCATTCAAAGAAGCCACCTGATTTGAAACAGGTTTGTATGGAAACATTATGGCACACAAAAAAGGATTTCATTTCACTCTCGGCCGGATGATTGTTCGATACTAGCATCGTTTCTTTCACCAGAAAACGATTCCGATTGTGTCATAAACCTCACCGACCGTACAAAAAAATTAGAGGTACACAGCAAACAGCACTTGGTTTTCAAATAATCAAGAATTAGCCATTAATTCGAACAAGACCTGCTCTGCGTCATCAATATGACCAGAATCACATCACTTCATTTCACATCACTAAATGGTGGCTTAGCACCAGCCAAATTCACGAAGTTTTCAGCCGAAACGGATAGAAAAAAAAACTGTCATGATGATTGATGAAACACACTACCGTCCGCGCGCAAAGCTTACTTCGATCTCCGGAAGGGACGAGTCTTTTCAGATTATTCATAAAAATTAGAGAACAATCCGTTGTGTTTATCATTTTACTTGCACGAAAGAAGATTAAAAAACGAAAAGATTCCGGATCATAATTCGCCATCAGATGGTGCGATACGGTGATCAGCATAGCATTTCTTTCAGTGACAAAACCACACAAAAGAGCGAACTTCTATTTACTTACATAACTGGTACCAAACCAAGATTCCTCCTGGTACCATTTCTAGGAAAACCCTTCCTTTATTTTCCTGGAAATCTGGAAAATTCATTTCTGGGATTCTGGGAACTCCACTACCAGCGATTCTTTCTTCGAAGATTCTGGAGTTGTCTCACTCGAAGAATTTTGAGCAATTGGGAATTCCTTAAAAAAAAAATATCCACAAGGCCACATGGAAATCACCTAACCAAGAAACGGAAAACCAAATCGACCACGTTCTAATCGACGGTAAATTCTTCTCCGACATCACGAACGTCCGCACTTACCGCAGTGCGAATATTGAATCCGACCACTACCTCGTTGCAGTATGTCTGCGCTCAAAACTCTCGACGGTGTACAACACGCGTCGAAGTCGGACGCCGCGGCTTAACATTGGGCGGCTACAAGATGGTAGACTAGCCCAAGAATACGCGCAGTAGCTGGAAGTGGCACTTCCAACGGAAGAGCAGCTAGGCGCAGCGTCTCTTGAAGATGGCTGGAGAGATATTCGATCCGCCATTGGTAGCACCGCAACCGCTGCACTTGGCACGGTGCCCCCGGATCAGAGAAACGACTGGTATGACGGCGAATGTAAGCAGTTAGTGGAAGAGAAGAATGCAGCATGGGCGAGATTGCTGCAACACCGCACGAGGGCGAACGAGGCACGATATAAACAGGCGCGGAACAGACAAAACTCGATTTTCCGGAGGAAAAAGCGCCTGCAGGAAGATCGAGACCGTGAAGAAACGGAGCAACTGTACCGCGCTAATAACACACGAAAGTTCTATGAGAAGTTAAACCGTTCACGTAAGGGCCACGTGCCACAGCCTGATATGTGTAAGGACATAAACGGGAACCTTCTTACGAACGAGCGTGAGGTGATCCAAAGGTGGCGGCAGCACTACGAAGAACACCTGAATGGCGATGTGGCAGACGAAGATGGCGGTATGGTGATGGACCTGGGAGAACGCGCGCAGGACATAATTCTA
The DNA here is from genome assembly GCF_024139115.2 of Armigeres subalbatus. Taxonomy (NCBI): domain Eukaryota; kingdom Metazoa; phylum Arthropoda; class Insecta; order Diptera; family Culicidae; genus Armigeres; species Armigeres subalbatus. The sequence goes on along the minus strand of NC_085141.1, from coordinate 104,816,130 downwards.
CCGGCTCCGGATTGGCCGGCTGAAGAACAACAAAGCCCCTGGGGTTGACCAACTACCAGGAGAGCTTTTTAAACACGGTGGTGAGGCACTGGCTAGAGCGCTGCACTGGGTCATTACCAAGATTTGGGAGGAGGAAGTTTTGCCGCAGGAGTGGATGGAAGGTGTCGTGTGTCCCATCTACAAAAAGGGCGATAAGCTGGATTGTAGCAACTACCGCGCAATCACATTGCTGAACGCCGCCTACAAGGTACTCTCACAAATTTTATGCCGTCGACTAGCACCAACTGCAAGGGAGTTCGTGGGGCAGTACCAGGCGGGTTTTATGGGCGAACGCTCCACCACGGACCAGGTGTTCGCCATTCGCCAAGTACTGCAGAAATGCCGCGAATACAACGTGCCCACACATCATCTATTCATCGACTTCAAAGCCGCATATGATACAATCGATCGGGACCAGCTATGGCAGCTAATGCACGAACACGGTTTTCCGGATAAACTGACACGGTTGATCAAAGCGACGATGGATCGGGTGATGTGCGTAGTTCGAGTTTCAGGGCATTCTCGAGTCCCTTCGAAACCCGCAGAGGGTTACGGCAAGGTGATGGTCTTTCGTGTTTGCTATTCAACATCGCTTTGGAAGGGGTAATACGAAGAGCAGGGATTAACACGAGTGGTACAATTTTCAATAAGTCCGTCCGTGGTTTCGCCGACGACATAGATATTATGGCACGTAACTTTGAGAAGATGGAGGAAGCCTACATCAGACTGAAGAGGGAAGCTAAGCGGATCGGACTAGTCATCAACACGTCGAAGACGAAGTACATGATAGGAAGAGGTTCAAGAGAAGACAATGTGAGCCACCCACCGCGAGTTTGCATCGGTGGTGACGAAATCGAGGTGGTAGAAGAATTTGTGTACTTGGGCTCACTGGTGACTGCCGAAAATGACACCAGCAGAGAAATTCGGAGACGCATAGTGGCTGGAAATCGTACGTACTTTGGACTCCGCAAGACGCTCCGATCGAATAGAGTTCGCCGCCGTACCAAACTGACAATCTACAAAACGCTCATTAGACCGGTAGTCCTCTACGGACACGAGACCTGGACGATGCTCGTGGAGGACCAACGCGCACTGGAGTTTTCGAAAGGAAAGTGCTGCGTACCATCTATGGTGGGGGTGCAGATGGCCGGACGGTACGTGGAGGAGGCAGAATGAACCACGAATTGCATCAGCTGTTGGGAGAACCATCCATCGTTCACACCGCGAAAATCGGACGACTGCGATGGGCCGGGCACGTAGCCAGAATGTCGGACAGTAACCCGGTGAAAATGGTTCTCGACAACGATCCGACGGGCACAAGAAGGCGAGGTGCGCAGCGGGCAAGGTGGATCGATCAGGTGGAAGATGACTTGCGGACCCCCCGTAGACTGCGTGGTTGGCGACGTGTAGCCATGGACCGAGCCGAATGGAGAAGACTCTTATATACCGCACAGGCCACTTCGGCCTTAGTCTGATTAAATAAAAAATAATAATAAAAAAAAAAGAATTGGAGTCTACCCGTGCAAGGTTCTTTCAATTTATTACCAGACTAAGGCCGAAGTGGCCTGTGTAATACATAAAAGTCTTCTCCATTCAGCTCGGTCCATAGCTGCACTTCGCCAACCACGCAGTCTGCGGAGGGTCCGCCAATCGTCCTCCACCTGATCGAGCCACTTTGCTCACTGTGCACCTCGCCTTCTTGTTCCCGTCGGATCGTTGTCGAGAACCATTTTCACCAGATTACTGTCCAACATTCTGGCTACGTGCCCGGCCCACCGCAGTCTTCAGATTTTCGCGGTGTGAACGATGGATGGTTCTTCCGACATCTGATGCAACTTGTGGTTCATTCGTCTCCTCCACGTACCGTCCTCCATCTGCACCCCACCATAGATGGTACACAGCACTTTCCTTTCGAAAACTCCCAGTGCGCGGTGGTACTTCACGAGCATCGTCCAGGTCTCGTGTCCATAGAGAACAACCGGTCTAATGAGCGTTTTGTAGCAAGTCAGTTTGGTATAACGGCGAACTTTATTCGAACATCCTGCCATGATGCGTCTCCGAATTTCTCTGCTGGTATCGTTATCGGCGGTCACCAGTGAGCCCAAGTACACGAAATCTTCAACCACCTTGATTTCTTCACCACCGATAGAAACTCGTGGTGGGTGGCTTACATTGACCTCTCTTGAGCCTCTTCCTATCATGTACTTCGTCTTCGACGTGTTGATGACTAGTCCAATCCGTTTAGCTTCGCTTTTCAATCTGATGTAGGCTTCCTCCATCCTCTCAAAGTTACGTGCCATGATATCAATGTCGTCGGCGAAACCAAATAACTCGAAAATCGTACCACCCGTGTAAATCCCTGCCCTTCGTATTACCCCCTCCAGAGCGATGTTGAATAACAGACATGAAAGACCATCACCTCTGCGCGTAACCCTCTGCGCGTTTCGAAGGGACTTGGGAATGCCCCTGATCCATCGTCGCCTTGATCAACCGTATCAGTTTATCCGGAAAGCCGTGTTCGTGCATTAGCTGCCATAGCTGGTTTCGATCGATAGTGGGCACATTGTATTCGCGGCATTTCTGCAGTACTTGGCGAATGGTGAACACCTGGTCCGTGGTGTAGCGTTCGCCCATAAAACCCGCCTGGTACTGCCCTACGAGCTCTCTTGCAATTGGTGCTAGTCGACGACATAAAATTTGGGAGAGTACCTTGTAGGCGGCGTTCAGCAATGTGATTGCGCGGTAGTTGCTACAATCTAGCTTATCGCCCTTTTTGTAGATGGGACACACGACCCCTTCCATCCACTCCTGCGGTAAAACTTCCTATTCCCAAATCTTGGTAATGACCCAGTGCAGCGCTCTAGCCAGTGCCAGCCAGTAAATAGCTCACCTGGTAGTTGGTCATTCTCAGGGGCTTTGTTGTTTTACAGCCGGCCAATCTCCAAACAAGCGTTTGGATGCAGTTAGTTATTGGAAAGGCGCATTGGGAAAAGAAAATTGGTTCTTCTCAGCACCAGCATATTTTGGAAAGAGAGAGTTAATTGCGAAATGGACTCTTATCAGGGCCACCTATCTTTGATGAGGAAGAAAGAGCTTATACTGAGATTTTTGGAAGAGTGAAGTATCAATGTTGATAAAGAGACACAAACTATGTTGACAAATACCATCCATTTCGTATAGCTACGTCACTTTTGCGTACAACCCGATTGGGCTGCACCTTCGAGTTTTTCTGTTAAACGGCATTTTCGGCCAAATGATCTATTCGGTCAAATGACTTTTTCGGCCAAACGACCATTTCGGCCAAATGACATTTTCAGTCAAATGAACTGTTAAACAAATAACTTTTTTAATCAAATCACCTGCTTGGTTGAATTCCCTTTCGACTGTTTGTCGTATTCGGCCAAATGCCATTTCGGTCAAGTTATTTTTCGACCTAATACCGTTTCGGACAAATGTTCAATTTAGCCTAATGGAATTTGGTTAGATGACATTCGGCCTAACGCGTTGTTTAACCAAGTGCCATTCGAAATAATTGACTTTCGACTAAGCTACATGTAGGGCCATTTGACCGGAAGCCACAAAGCCGAAAGGTGGTCGGCCGAATATGTTATTTGGCCGAATAAACCATTAGACTAAACATATCTATGGTTGCTATTTGACCAAAATCAGAGAAATTGCACAAAGAATCAACTGAATGATCGATTGGGATAGTTCAAGCATTCTCAATGTGAAAGTTTCAGTTACTCAAATATTTAAATCAATAAGGGTGCCGCCCTAGTAACATTTTGGTTTTATGATGGTTTTATAACACTCTTTCAGAGTAAATTATGGTCTTCAAGAGCATTATAAAACCTAGAATGTTACATGGGCGGCCACGTCCTTGCAGTCAGTTAAGAATATAGAAGGAATATTAGTAGGTGGTTTTTGCTATTTGAATACCGTGTTTACCTCTGCGTCTCCACAAAAGCCACAGGAAGAATTATCAGTTAGTCGATAGGCATCGTTGCCGATACGACCGTGCCATTCTTTTTACACAATAATTTTAACTAACTATAGTTCGGCCGTACAAAGCAAAGCAAACTAACTACCTGCACACCGAGCAGGAACACTATCAAATGCGTATCAATTGATTTACTTTTCGACCGCACAAAAAACAACCATATACCAGATCGTTTGACGGGTCTGTGAACCGAGCATGAACACTATACTCACCATGCATGCCAGGTGGCATATGCAAACTGTTCAGGATCGACGACCGAAATGACGTGCAGCACTCTGTATTTTCCTTGTCATAAGGCAGAGTTTGTACCATCCCATTTAATTCCGCCACTTGATTGTACCTTGACAGATACGTATTTCGACCTCAATGGTACCTCAATGTCTCGTATGAGCTTACTGTTGAAGCTCAAAATAATTTTCTTAACACTCTGTATTTACTGTTTCGATGTCTACTGAAAACTAGGGAAGATCGTACTTGTCTCGACCTGAGCAATACTAGCGCATGATCTACTGAATATCATATAGAATTTTATTTCTTCTGCTCGCGACAAATAACAAACGCACTGTACGGCTGCTCTTCGGCCGACTGCCATTTGGCCGGGAAAGTCGTTTGACTGAAAATGCTATTTAGCCGAAATAGTCGATTGGCAGAAAGGCCTTTGGAAGAAAATGTTATATGACCAAACGAAAGGGTTAAACGTTCAGTAATCAACATTTGTCCGTTGGATCAAATTAAATTTTCGGCCAAATGGTCCTTTCTGTCAAACAACCATTTCGACCAAACGACATTTCCGGTCTTATATCCTATTCGGCCAAACGACTATTTCATCCCAACAACGTGTTACGAAAGAGTGCTTTTTCGGGCAAATTTCCAAATGAATTTTTTTAGCCAAACTGTATTCGGCCAAATGGTTTTCCACCAAATGATTTTCAGCCAAACGACCCTTTCTCTTCCGCATAACTCGAAAACGGCTGGATAGATTTTCTTCATTTCTTCAGCAGATATGTTCGTTATCGTCTCCGACGGGTTCATATGATATTTCCTCATGCAAAAATCATATGTAGGTATGGAAATTTCGCAAGGGTGCATTTTCGCCTACTATGCAGGACAACGTCTGCTGGGTCAACTAGTTTTTAATAATCTTCCATTGAATTTCCGAAGAATTTCTTATAGACAATACAAAGAATTTTCTGAAGAAATTCCTTCAAAACTCCGACTTTTTTTCGTTGAACCACCGAACAGCTTATCGTGAAAATTGAAAAAAAAACAGTCACGTTGAAGTTTTGAACAATTTTAGTAAAAATTCACCTTGAACATTCGAATTGTTTTCTATAACAGTTAAAAAAATCTTGTGCGAATTCCAGTTTGCCGTTGAAAACCATTTTTTTGTTGTTTTGTTGAACAATCTCCCTCGGAAAATCTGAAGCTTTTTTGAGTAAATTTCAAAGAGTACTCAACAGAAACTTTCCGTGGATTTTCCAAACATTTTCCTGCAGAAACTTGGAACAATTCTTCGTGAAAATTCTGAAGAATTTTTAATGTAAATTCTAAAGAATTTCCCACAGCAAAACCAAACATTTTTTTTGAAAATTCCAAAAAAATATCAAGTATTCTCAAGAGCAGTTGCCATGGAAAATCCAGAAATAATGTTCAAATGAATATTTTGGAGAAGCTCAGAAAATTTTCAGCAGCAGTTCATCAATTTTTTTCGACGAAATTCAAAAGATTCTCCAGTTGAAGTTTCGAGAATGTCCTCAAAAATGCAGAAAAAATCGAACGTAACGAACGTAAGAAAATCTCCACGCCGATTCACGCCGCCGACCAAAATTGTAACAAACGCCACCGCCGCCGATTTTTGGATCGGTGTACACCTCGTGGACTGTACGTGATTAAAAACAGATATTTGATTAAATAACGGACTAAACCACCTAGCGGCAATGATGCCTTTCTAGGTCAAAAAGCACCTTAGGGGAATAGATCGCATTTTTTCTATCATTTTGTATGTCTTTACAATAATCAATATGCATTGCCACTATTCTTGGATTTTTTTTTTGTTTTTCAATTTTGAATTTTTTTTTCGAAGTAGGAAAAAACAATGATTTTTCAATAACTTCGAAATGCAATGTCCGATCGGGCTAATTTTCAATAGCAAACAAAGGGACCGCATTCCCCGTCAAATGCTAAGTTCTAAAAAGTATGTCTACAAAATTTGTACATATAGACACACACATATACACACACATACAGGCATCACCTCAGTCGAGCTGAGTCGATCGGTATATAACACCTTCTTTTTTGGAGTAATCCCATAGACTTTTGGTACAACTTTGTTGTACGAGGAAGGCAAAACATTTTCAACCTCATTACCTCAACCATATTAGTCCGAAATTTCTCCTACGTCCAAAATCCGTTTTGTAGCGCTGCCATACTAATCAGAGAACCATTCTCCCATTCCTCTAACCGCAGGACGAACAAACTACCCGTACTCTAACGTTGATCTCGAAAACGATCCAATCGCTCGGAAACCTGGTCAGTTCCCGGTCGGCGCAGCAACCCTGCAAGGAGCAATACACCGGCCAGCTGTACAAAAAGTTCTGCACCGAGAAGCACGTCGACGCTATCAAGCACTTCTTGGAGGTGATCTCCACCGTGGGTGCCAACATTTGCGACGACGACTCGACGACGGTGCTGGAGCCGGTGGTGCTCAAGGAAGGGTAAGTTTCCGCCCAGGAAGGCTGATTCATCTGTGGGTCTTTGTCGTTTCTCTGTTAGCTCTTAGTGCCTTAGCCACGTATGTATGATGGATGTGAAAGGAAATAGTTCGCCCACCCATGCTCGGTACCGAAGTATTGATGCACCATATACGGAGCACCCCTCGGTGTACCCCAAAGTAGTTTTATACTTGCCAATTGTGTCGTAGCTCTGGTTAACTCGATATTTGTCGGTTCATCAATTGCCCAAATCTCAAATTTACCTCACCATGACCCAGATCTTTACCAAACAAAACTAACTATCTATTGCTTTCTCACTCTTACTCTCTTCCCTTTAATTCTTGTACTCCAATCGATTCGAATTATTACTAAATGTGAACTGTAAATATCGATACCGAAATTGTTAAAAATCCATTCATACACACCACTCCTACCCTCCCCTGGTTCGCCGGATTCGTCGCGTGCAACAGTGAATGGTAAGTCCACCCCGTACACTGACTATAAATCGCGATTCAAATTACCTCCATAATCGTCTTTTTAGTGTTTCATTGTTTCACCTCCGATGTTCTGTTCTTAGTTGCCGCATACCGTCAATTGAGGGTGATTTGATTTGGAACAGCATGGCACAGCTTTGTATGATCCCTTGCATAAATCGTAAACGGTTAATGGAGTTTAATGTATCACACATCCAACTGCCATTACAGTTTTTGCTACAAACTTCCATGACATAGACACGCATGGTAAAAGGATGAAAAAGTTTTGACAAACTTATGTGAAATGATAGTCAGAAATAGTAAAAAAAAATATTATAAAAGCATAATTTGAACCAAAAATTTGTATTTTTTTTTCAATATTTCATTGGTCACTAATTTTTTGTTCGTTCTTATTGGGAACGCGAAATCTAATTATAAATTACTCTCATCGACAGTAGTTGTCCATCTCAAGCCGCATACTTGTGTGGTTCATTCTGTTCTCCTGTTTTATTTTCGCTCCTAATTTACAACCCATTCTCCGAAAGCAAGCCACAATAAGATATGCACATACCTGGTAGTTCTTCACCCCCTTTTCGTTGTTTTATTGTCTTTATCCACTGAACGTGAAGTTATTCCTCACTCGAAAGAATAATAGCACTGCCCTTGCCTAAGAAGCAAGTAGCCACAATTGACGATCGCATCGAGCCATGACGCGCGGGCCCCGAGGCCAAGTGACCATATCTAACGCTTTGAATCGCTTCTGCTTCTTTTTTTTCTCTCTCCGGCTCCGGATGAACGACAGGATGATGACCAAACGGGCCCAAGGTCGGAAGCGCTTCGGTCGGCGGAATTTCAAGCAGCGCTTCTTTCGGCTAACGACCCAATCGCTCAGCTACGCCAAGGCAAAGGGAAAGCGACCGATCTGTGATATACCGCTGGCGGAGATTCTGGCCGTGGAGCGGCTCAACGAGCGGAGCTTCAAGATGCAGAACATCTTTCAGGTGAGTGGAGAGCGTTTGTTCGTTTTATTTTTTCGGTTTTTGGACTGCAAAGCAATCAGTGGGCTGTATTTAGAGTGTGAGAAATAGGATAACAATTGAGGGCCCATTTCCAGTCATGAACATGTAGGCGACCTTAACAAAATGTTAAGGACAAGACATAATTTCACGCATTCTGCGATTGTGCCCTTGAAAACGTGAGTGGAGTTAAATTTGAATTCTAGGAGGTTTGTCTTGAAGGAAATGTTTTATTACACATAAACATTGAAACGTTTAGTGGCGAATCAAATGAAAATGGTGTACAAAACCGAAGTGAGCACTGCTCTGTTGAATAATTAACTATTTTGTGCTTATGTAAGTTCGAAGAACTTCAATAAATCAAAGTTTTAAGGTAAAACTTGTTTTCTTCTGAAGTGTGCCTATTAATGAGGGACATCCCTTCCTTCACATATTTACTTTTGAAATAAGTGAACGAATCGGGTCCACGTCCACCCAGGAACGGTCAGGCAGAATAACAGCGATTTCAACAATGCTTGTTCTCTCATATGGCCCTCTGCCCTTCAGTTTCTATTAATTTCACACTTGCCGCTCGCTTACGGTGTCAATCGAATCTGTATCTTCATTACTTTGATCTACTCCCTTTCGCTTTGAGTAGCATAATTATCACCGAAAAAAGGCAATAAATTAACTTCGATAAAGTCACGCAGTGATCAAACCTTTCCTAATTAAATTAGAGTTTCGTCCGTAGCTTAGAGGAAAAATCAAAAAACAAATAAATTTGTTCGCTAAAGAGACGGAAGATGGAAGTTTTACCAAAGTGTGAATTTGACTACACTCAACCCTCTTTTTACGGCAGTTTTTTATACGTCACTTCGTTTTACGGCCTCCTATTTACGGCACGTGACGTAAAAAAAATTGAAACATTATTGACATCTAAAAGAAGCCTATAAGAAGGCACTCTTTGAAGTCTACACTCGTAACCAAGGACCTAAGGTCTACAAGCGTAACGAAAGAGCTGTATATCTTCATTTTTCAGATGGTCCATGCCCTATTTGATATATCAAACCAAATTCCGTTCCAGGTCATCAAAGAATTTCCTGAAGTATAGGTCTTGAGGTCTACCCGCGTAACCGAAGGGCTGTTAGCTTTTTTTAAAAATGGTTCATGCCCTATATGATCCATTAAACCAAACTCAATATGCCTTAAGCAGCCGTTCCTTTACAGGTCTTCCAAGAATTCCCTAGACTGCTCAGCCGAGGTTTCGACCCAAATATGTCCTCATATGAGGCATATGAGTTGTTCTAAGATCTCCAAATTGTCCTGGAGTTGGAATCAAATGGTCTACCGAATCAACTGAGGCTTGCGTGATGTCCCCAGCCGCCGTAATCACCCAGTTATGTCCTCCGAGTATTTGTCTTTCACCTGCGTCTCAAGTCCAGACATATGAGATGTAGCAAGATTTCCAAATCGTCCTGGAGTTTGAATCAAATGGTCTGTCGAGTCAACCAAGGCTTCCATGACGTTCTCAGCTGTGGTATCAACTCAATTATGTCCTCCGAGTATTTTTCTTTCACTTGTATCACAAATCCAGGCATATGTGATGTTGTAAGATCTCCAAATTGTCCTGGAGTTTGAATCAATTGATCTACCGAATCAACAATGGCTTTCATGATGTCCCCAGCCGCGGTATCATCCCAATTATGTCCTCCGAGTATTTGTCTTTCACTTGCGTCTCGAATCCAGGCATATGAGATGTTGTATGATATCCAAATTGTTCTAGAGTTTGAATCAAATGGTCTACCGAATCAACAATTGCTTCCATGATGTCCCCAGCCGTGGTATCAACTCAATTAGGTCTTCCGAGTATTTTTCTTTCGCTCGCGTCTCAAATATAGGCATATGAGATGTTCTAAGATCTCCAAATTGTCCTAGGATTTGAATCAAATGGTCTACTGAATCAATTAAGGCTTCCATGATGTCCAAGCGCGGTATCAACCCAATTATGTCCTTCAAGTATTTTTCTTTCGCTTGCGTCTCAAATCCAGGTTATGAGATGTTGAAAGATCTCCAAATAGTTCTAGAGTTTTAATCAAATATTCTACCGAATCAACAATGGCTTCCATGATGTCCCCAGTAAAGGGTCTTATTTCCCGGCCAAAAAAAAATCCCGGGATTCGGGATTTTAGATTTTTTTATCCCGGGATCCCGGCATTAACATAAAAATAAATGAAAATCATTTTTTTTGAAATGATAATAATTCAGTTCAATTTATTCATTTGAAAAGTTCACAACAAAACAATAATTCATTTAATAATTCAGTGCATAATTACTCGATTTAAATAGTAACGATGGTTTATTTTCCATCGACACGCTTGAAATATGATTTGAGAAAGCACAACTCGTTGATGCTTGAATCCTGTAGAGATGATCTTTTCTTGGTGCAGATATTTGCCGAATCAGAAAAAACTCTGTCGCTATCCGTGGATGTCGGTTTGATGGACTTCAACGCTTTGTACATATTGTTCAGTCCCGGTGTAAGCTCGCCAGTTAGCTCAAAAAGTGCAAGTTCTTTTTGTATCACTTTTTGGATACTGAATGGTTCACGTTGAGTATTGCTCGTTTCAGCATGTTGCTGAATCATATCTTCGAGCTCCTTCTCAAGAGATGCGTCATTTATATTCAGCTCAGCTGTTGCATAGTCAGGAGTAGAATGAACCGTTGACATTCTGTAGAGGCGAACACATTCTTCCTTCACAAATTTCATCAATTGACTCCGGGGAATGGTTGGGAGCTCCGTTGAAACAGTCGATGTTGATGATCCGCTATTCTGAAGCCATCTCATGAGTGAAACAAGCTTAGGATTTCGCCGTTCTTCGATTCGTTTCAGAATAGCCTCGTGGAGTTGTGTTGCAAAAGGGTTAGCTTGGCTTTTTAGTTTAGTGAGAAAAAAGTTCAAGCTACCTTCATCAGTCATAAGAGTTGCGTCCCTAAGGCCCAGCGTTTCTGATACTAACCCAAAAGGCTGCAGGGCGCCGTGCAATGATTTTATCATATCCAGCTCTTTGTCGCTAATGATCACACACAGTCATGGAGCTTGATGTATTGCTTAAGCATGGTCTCAGTGCTGTTCCAGCGGGTTTTTATGTCCGGAGGAAGCTGATACTGCTTGTGGAAGTGTTCCATTACCTTCTTTTGCAAAACCGAATTCTTCACGGGTGATTTGCGGAACATACGAACAACAATTCGGATTCGTTTGAGAACACTCCCAAATTGTTTGGTTTTGTACAAATCTACAATAAGAATTTAAATTGATTAATGTCGAAAAAACAACTATTTAATGTATATTACCAGATACATATATGTTCTTGCCATTGTCCATTGCATCAGTTTCGGCATCGTAGGTTTCGTTAGGAGATTCTCCTTCTTCATCGTCAGAGTCCGAATCTTCTGAATCTGAGATTAACGCATCATCCGTTTCACAGGCAGAGTCCGAGCGATGAAGGACATCCTGAACAGCAAGATGCAGCCCGTGGTTATAGCAAAGTTGATGGAAATATGGTACCATCCTTCCGAACTTCACCATAACCGATGCACCGTCTGATGGAGCTAGCTTCAAGACCAAAACCTTTTATCATTTGTTCCACAGCTTTCACTATTTTTTCCGCAGGGAACGCTCCGCGAATCCGAACCAGCCCTAGATTGAAGAAAGAACCATCCGCAAAATGAAGATTCACGTTCAAATATCGCTTGTTTGCGACACTTGTCCATTCATCTGTCAACATACTGACAAGTTCGTTATTCGGGCGATTTTTTTTCCGTCAATTCTTGCATTGTTTGCTTTTTGGCGTAGTCGTAGAATTCGTAGACAAGGTGCATTACCGCGGTTTTGGTTCTGGGTAGTTTAAATCCTCGCTCAGCCATAGCTTGCCGAATGAACTGACTGTTGGTAATGGCAGAAATTGAAATACCGTCAGCTGCTGCCAACCGCTCGCCAGTCGCCACCAATACCAACGAACACGATTATGTAAGAACCGATGCACACTAGCGTCTTGATGCGTTGCCACGTTCCTGCGGGGTTTGCGCGATGCAGACGTGACGTTGCGCTTTTGATGCGTTACCGTTATGATAGTATATTCATTAACCCATTTGAATACAGGTTTACTGTATAAAAAAGAGGAATCTAATAGTTTTTTGAGCTTAGCAATATTGAATTTATATGATGGATGGAAAAATGAGGCTGTTTATGATGAGTAAATACGGCTTGTATGGCGAGTTAAATTGATAAAAGTCATATAATATAATTTCGGGATATGGGTGCAAAAATCCCGAGATTCGGGATTTTCCAGATCCCGGGATATCCCGGGATTTCCCGCACAAGACCCTCTAGTCCCCAGCCGTGGTAACAACCCTCAGAGTATTTTTCTTTCGCTTGAGTCTCAAATAGAGGCAGCCCATTTGTTTCAATCTCTAGAACAATTCGAGGAATTTGGAGATCTTACAACATCTTACAGATGTTTTTTGAGAATTTGAGAAATTGAGCAATTCGCAAGTTATCCAAACTTCAGGACAGATTTTACAACAAATTGATTTGAGACAAGTGAAAGACAAATACTCGGGGAATATAATTGAGTTGATACCGCGACTGAAGACATCATGGAAGCCTTGGTTGATTTGGTAGACCATTTGATTCAAACTCCAGGACAATTTGGAGATCTTAAAACATCTCATATGCCTGGATTTGAGACGTAAGTGAAAGGCAAATAATCGGAGGACATAATTGGGTTGATACCACGGCTTAGGACATCGTGAAGGCTTAATACTGCGGCTGGAGGCACCTTGGGTGATTCATGAGACCATTTGATTCCAATTCCTGAGGACATCGTGGAAGTCTTGGTTGATTCGGTAGACCGTTTGATTCAAACTCCAAGACAATTTGGAGACCTTGAAATATCTCATAAAACTGGACTTGAGACTTGAAATCGCGGCTGAGCACATTCAGATTCAGGATTCAGAATAAGGTAGAAGAGCTAGATTTACTAGCACGAGCACGTAGCCAATCATAGCGGGTATTTTGTGCTCCATACCTCCTAATAATCATCACAATCCTGACGAACAAATATTGACTCGACTTTCATTACTCTTTAACAGTTGAATCAAAATGTAAGATTAACAATCCATTAGTATGCAAAGCGAATGCGAATAGAAGAGCATACAATTACCACAGTAGTGCCGAAGTACACACATCAGTGGATCAAACACGCATGAAGCGGAAAAACTGCACACTTTGTACATCAAAGTTAAATAATTTCAAAAGATCATTTATTTATGGATTTATGGAGCAGATTTTGTTTTTATTTCAACAAATCAAGGTTTCAATGGCTTTCCTGTGTATTGGAAAGCCGTAATCTTACCAAACGTATAGAATAATGAATACAATTCACCTTCGAGAAGGGATAAAGATTCGTAATCCAATCCGAATATGAAGAGACGCTTTCCTTCCCATGGTTTCGCCGCCATAAAACAGACGCCAACGGCTCACTCCTAGGGCGGGATTAAGACCATCCAAACGAGAAATCACTTGATGAGCCGATGTTCGTTCGATTGTCAGCCATGGTACTGATAACAGGATCCAGTTTACAAGGGGGTGGGGTTGGGCTGCCACCCAATCTAAAACGTCAAGGCTACCTCGGCTCCTGGAATCTGTTACACTTTTGACTTGTTTTTCTAGCCATTTACGACCTGCTATGAATATGATACATTATCTTAGGATATTTTCGAAGTTTCGAAGAGGTTCTTCCAAATCGTCCATGGTTAACTCACGAACACGATTTACCAGCATAATTTTAGTTTTCGGTTGATCATCGCCTTCAGTCCTTTTGCTGTCAGCATTATTATTTCCATCGGGAATATTCTCATCGCGCTTACGTTTTGAAGAGCGAGACGCAGTATCATCGAGTTCATCGTATATCCGAACTTTCGAAGACTCGGCAGATTTGCGGTTGGATAACCCTGATCCATGTGCTTCTTCCAGCACTGGGAGAGCTGCAGTATCACCCCGACCACCTGTTTCAGGTACAATAGTAGAGCCACAATTCATCTCGCTCTAAACGATTACGGATCCGATCTCTGAATCAATAACCCTACCTTATTGGGACTTTGGGCACAAGTCAGTCTGATTATTTCTGAGAAAAAAAGGAAAAAATTAAAAAAAAAAGACGATTAAAATCAGACCAAATAGATAGTTTCCTATTTTAATTTCAGAGAAATTAGATTATTCAAAACTTATCCGCTGGTAGCCATAGGTACTCGTCTTCACTTGAGGAAAACCAAATTTTCTTTTGAAAGAGGAATATAAAAATCAACGGAGCGTACGTAAAATTTCAAACAAGGTCGTCGAAGAGGTAGATTGCAAAAGAAGTATCTTACATGCTTGATGTTATATGCATACCGATAAACAGATGAGAAGGAAGTACTAGATTTGTATTCGCTCCATTTGTTTTTCATATGCAAAAGGCCTTTTCGTTAAAGCCATCAGTACACGATTTGACATAACATGAAATCCCTGTGGAAATCAAACAGGCGTCCACCAGAAGGATGATTGTGCTTGATAGGCATATCTCGCTTAACTTTTCAAAAGGACCTAAGTAACATTTTTTTCATGAATTAATTTGAATAGCGCAATCAACAGAACAACATGAAAGCTATTGATTGCACTATTCAAATTAATTCATGAAAAAAATGTTACTTAGGACCTTTTGAAAAGTTAAGCGAGATATGGTCGACCAAAACAGAAGTCGTGTATACTTACGTTAATGAAATGGGAAATCACAGTGGAATATTTCGTAAAATAATGTTGTATTTCTTATGGTTGTGATTGATAGCCATAAAAAAGCAGAATTAATGAATCAAACAGTTACTTACATTTACACACACAGTAGATAGGGTAACTGTTCTATTTTGGACTCCTAGAGGAAGTGCATCCCAATATATGCTTATATCTATTGAAATGCAGGTTCGATATGGGCGGACATGACACCATTTCAAAGATGAAAGTCTTATTTATGAAATAGAAATTCGAAATGAGCTTCAGTTATTGATAAATCAGTGAAATTTTCCATTTTCTGAAATGAAAATATTATTCGTTTTGGACAGTGCAACATATTTTGGACCCAAAAAAGTGCACATTTTGGACACCCCCAATTTAAACTCTTCAAAGTCGAATTTCCAATTTACCCTGGTCAATTGGGTCCTAAAGCCCTACCTCGTTTATGGTTGCAAACGATAGTTCATCGGTCAAGAATACCGATGTTATAAAAAATTTGGTAAAAGTCTAAATCAGTTAAAATAATATTTTTATGTTTAATACATTTTGAGGCAAATATTGGCCTGTGCAACATTTTAGAACGAATCAACCATCAGCCCAAAACGTCAGGCCCATATATTAACTGCCAAAGTGCCCTGCGGTGTTCTGCTAGTGCGTTTGAATCCTTACGTCTCACAAGACCGAAAATGTCGAGGAAGCATTTTTCATCTTTTTTCAAATTTCAAACTAAACAATGTTCCTTTCAATTTTTGAGTCAAAACAAAAACTGACGCGTTCAGGATGATTAACTTCATCGTTCCCTGAAATAAAATCGAATATCGATTCTTCATTTTAGGACCCAATTGAGTTGAAGTCAAGTCTTATTTTTCGGTTGGCATGCATCAATGAGAAGATTCCTGCGTTTTAAATTCACAATTTCGACAATAACTTATTGTGCACGTTCTGAGATATTCAGTGATGTATACTTTTAAGCGTAACGCATTGTAACGCTCGTCTTCTTGAACAAACTGATTTCCTCGAAATTTCATCCAAATATTGCTTTTTCGCACGGGAAACCAGTGAAATAGATGCTGAACAATGTTAATTTCCTGAAGCCAATGGAGGAATTAGCAGCGGCATTGTTTCTAGTTCAGAAATCAGAAAAATGTCGCCAGGAGGGTCCAAAATGTGTAGGGGTCCAAATCAAGTTGGTTACCCTAAGTAACATTTGTCACAAATATGAATTTGTGAATGGATTACCTGTTTATCTTCGATCAAACAATCAGACCTTAATCATCATTTTTGACGTATTAGCGTTGGTAAATACAAATAGACATGTTAGTAGCGTAGTACTAGAGAACGATAGTTTTCGGTGGATCACCAATACTAAATCAGCGACATATGCATATCGAAAAAATATAATACTCCATGGATCATTTGAGATGAGACTATTTTTTTGAGACACAAAAAAATGCTTTTTGCCACATTAAAGATTACAGTTTCACCGCTTATTGGGATGGTAACGCGGCTGAGAACAACATGCAAGCCTCAGTAGATAAATTAAACTGATTAAAACTCCAGGACAATTTGGAGATCTTACAACTTCATACATGCAAAAATTGAAGACGCAAGTGAAAAACAAATAATCGGAGGACAAAATTGTGTTGACACCGAGGCTGGTGACACCATGGAAGCCTTGGTTGATTCGGTAGACCATTTGATTCAAACTCCAGTACAACTTGGAGACCTTAAAACACCTCATATGTGAACACCTCACAAGTGAATGGAAAATAGTTAAAGGACATAATTGGGTTGATACCGCGGCTGGGCACATCATTTAAGCTTTGGTTGATTCAGTAGACCATTTGATTCAAATTCTAGGACAATTTGAAGATCTTAAAACATCTTATATGCCTAGATTTGGAGAAATCTTATAATACCTCATGTAAAACATCTCGTATTCATGGACTTGAAATGCAAGTGAAAGACAAATACTTGGAGGGCATGATTATGATGATACCGCGGCTGAGGATATCATGATCATGAAGGCTTTAGTTGATTCGGTAGACCATTTGATTCAAACTCCTGTACAATTTGGATATCTTAAAACATCTAATATACCTGGACTTGAGACGCAAGTGAAAGACAAATACTCGGTGGGTATGATTGGGATAGTAACGCGACTGAGAACAACATGCAAGCCTCAGTAGATTAATTAAATTGATTAAAACTCCAGGACAATTTGGAGATCTTACAACTTCATTCATGCAAGAATTGAAGACGCAAGTGAAAAACAAATAATCGGAGGACAAAATTGTGTTGACACCGAGGCTGGGGACACCATGGAAGCATTGGTTGATTTGGTAGACCATTTGATTTAAACTCCAGGACAATTTGGAGATCTTAAAACATCGCTTATACCTAGATTTGGAGAAATCTTATAATACCTCATGTAAAACGCAAATGAATTTATTTAAAAGTATCCAACGATCAATAAATTAAGTGAAATACTAGACATTTTAGCAAAAATTCTTTTTATGTCACTTTCGGTATACGTCCCCCCAATAAGTGACGTAAAAAGAGGCTTGAGTGTATTATGAGGCCAGTCTAAAGACAGCACATACCCAATGGAGAGAATCTTACTCTGGAAACATCCGATCGTTTGGGAATTGGATTCGCCATCGATGGCTCGGTAATTGTGTGCTTGTAACGACTAGTGATATATTAAATCGCACCACTTTCCATTGCCATGCGAGTCATAAAACTATAATTTTCCACAGAATCCCGAGAAACAAACGATTATTTAAGAATACCTGGAATCGTACGACAACCATTCAAACCGTCTGCTTATTTCGCAGTTATATCTAACTAAAGCTTCAAGGAGTATGACTCAGAATAATCGAGCTTCGGCCGTGTTACTCAGCCAGACTAATTAATGATCATCCACACCGGAATCGGGCGATAGCATGCTTGGGCAATCTTGCCGAACTAAACCGCAAGTTCCCCAACACAACAAAGAAACCAGCCAAGTTCACACCTCCCTTGCCGCATCGCCCCGTCGCGTCATCGGTCGCGGTCGTCGGCTTCCCTTGTCCGAGAAAGGACCGCCGCACCACCCCGACCAAGTGACGATCATTAGCGAGCACAATGATTCATACTCTTCACGCGTCGGCGAAACCGAAACGGTATCATCCATCCGACCATTGTCGATTTTCATATGCGAACAACTGTGCCATGAAGACGACATATCGCAATGGTTAAAAAAATAAATTCAAATCACATCCTGTGGACGACGTGCGCCTGGGCATGTGCTGCTGCTGCTGCTGCAAGCGAAAAAGGAGTTCAGCTCCGGCACAGAAAATGGCACAAGGTTGTTGACCGCTGAGCTGGCGTGTCGCTATTGATAGGCCTGCCAGGCTGGATGTTGTAGAGCTAAATCTGGGTTAGGTCAGCAGCCAATGTGGGTCAGTTTTGCTTCAGCATCAGCAGTGCGCAGCTGCAACATAAAATGCAACGAATGTGCAACGCTTGCAAGCTGACGGTGCGGTGGTGGTGTGCTGCGTCTAATTAGCATTAATTTTCACATATCACTTATTATGGCTGCTGATAATCCACACACCTCTTGCGGCAGTGCGTAAGTCGGGTCGCGGCAGTATTGTCTGACATGTGGATGAAGGGAATCCATTCGAGACCGACAAACAGTGGGAGTTCCATAACATTTCGTTCGTCTTAACTCAGGAAAATTTGATGAAATACTGTTCCGCAATTTTTAACCATTTTTTTTTGCTGCTACAAAATTTGAATCCTTATCAAAAGCTTAGTCTTTAACAAATTCTACTTGATAGATACATTCACGACATTGAGAAAATTCAATCCACATTTAAGGTATTTCTGCTAAGATTTTGTCAGTCACTGTGCAGCGACTGAGAGGAACAATGCCATTCTTTAGCGCGCATCACTTTCGCATCATCACCTCACTGGAATTATTTTAATGGCGGTGGCTTCATACCAGTGCAATTGTTGTACAATTTACAATTTCGATTGTTCAGATTAATAGGCTGCTATTGCTTTCACAAGTATTGAAACTAAAGTGATGTGTCAGAGACGACTCACCAGATGTGCGCCCAGATGATTGCCTGTTGACAAGAGCATGAAAAATGACACCCAACGGAGCTGGATACCCTTTCTTTGAGTAGTGTGGGATGGTGTCCCACGCATCAACCAACTCACACGTAACTCTCTAATCGAGTGAACTTATTGTTGTTTTGTTGGAGTTTTGTTGTGAATGTAAGCTCTCTAAATCAGAGATAAATTTTCATGTGCTTCATCGTGAATACTGGAATTCTATTAATTCATTGTTGTTACATATTATTTAATTCAGTTTAAGGCTTTTAGTATGACAGTTGCATTAACCAGATTTAGTTAACGGAATAAGAATGTATAACATCTTGTTGGAGGATCTCCAGTTAGCCTTGCGAGGGTTGGGTTATTTTTCGACTTCTCTGGGCATAGAGTTGAGAGTCGGCTTTGAAGTATCAACACGCAGCTGTACAAAACCTCTTAGAAACCTGTCACGAAACTATAAATCTGGAACTGGATTGTATAATTTTGGATTTATTGATGGAGTCGAATCAACTGAAAACTATGTTAAAGTTCCATTAATCATCGTACAATTTTCTGTGATATGGTTCTGTAACACACCAACTGCCTTTTTTGCAATTCTGAGCTCAATCGAGCAATCAAACCAATTTCCAGATCGAATGAGTGACGGAGGTGTATTTTCCTATATATTTTGGCTGAAATCCCCATACAAACTTCAAATCAAATGCGCCAGGTTATGCAACAAGCGATTGAGCGGAAATTTCGAGAGATTGATTTTCTCATCAAAAGACACAATCCTGGGGGGTGCCCCGTGGAATTCGGGGAACTTTTTGTTTTCTGGGCCAGTCTACTGTACTACCCACGAAAAAAATGGAAGTGCAAAAAAATAATATTGCAACACCTGATTTGAAAATTGCAACAACCCAAAAAGTTAAGCACAACTCCAGAACTCCGGTATTCGTGATGTAGAATAGAAAATCCTTGGGAAGATGTTTGAACTAGACCTGTGCGCCGCCGCGCTACGCCGCCGCCGCCGGCGATTTTGGGCCGATGACTAATCACAATAAAAAAAAATCAATTAACTTGAGTTGAGTCGAGTAAAATAAGAGACATTGAAGATGGCCTTACAGAGATGAAATACGTATTTGTAAGACAATACAACGTGGTGGAATTGATTGGAATAGTACTAAACTCGTGTTATGATTGTTGTTGTTAGTTGTTAGAATTTTGTTGAGGTGGAGCTCGTCAGAATTCAATTTCAAATCTACCTCAAGTGATGGTGCCTCTAAGACAGTGTGGTGACAAACATTGGATAATGAATTGGTTGGTTGATTAGTTATGAATTTGAATTAGGCTGTATCTACTAGATTTAATCTACTAAGTAGAATAATAAATTTTCATGAAAATTACTAATGCTTTCTTACAAGAATTGCAATAATTTTTTTATGAAAACTCAAAGAGTTTTTGGTGGGAAATGAAAATAATTTCTCGTGAAAGTTTTCAAAAATTTCTTTTTTCATCGATAATTCCAAAGAATTTTCATTAGAACTGACGAAAAAATTGCCGTTAAATTTCGATGAATTTCGCTTATATGTATGTCCAAAGAATTCCTCACCAAAAATTCCAAGAATTTCAGAAATTAAGAAAAATTTCCCGGGGACTTCCCAGAAAATCTGCAGTGGAAATTCTGAAGAATTTCTTATGGAAATTTCTGAGAATTCCCCTTACAAGTTCCAAAGAATGTCTTCTGGAATTTCCAATGGGATATTCCAAAATGCTTCCTTTGTAAATTCTAAATAATTTTTCGTCGAAGTGCGATATAATTCCCCGTGGAAATTCTAAAGAATCACTTGTAGTTTCTAAAGAAGTTACTGCCGAAAATCAAAAAAAAATTTAGTAGAATCTACAATGTAATCAATGTAATCCAATCGGAAATTTTGAATTTTTTTCGAAATTTTTCATATAATACTTTGGAGAGTTTTCGTGCTTAACACAGAAGAATTTGCTGTTAAAATCATGATATTTTTAAGCCGTAGTTCAGACTATTACTTCAGTGAAATCCATAAGAGATTCGAGAGATAATTTCGGTAAAGTCTAGCAAAAAAAACGAAAAAAACGAAAAATTTCTAATAGAATTTCAGAGGAAATGCCTACTGGTATTTCTGAAGTAATTCCTAGATTTCTCCAGGATTTTTTTTTGTAATTCTCCAAAAAATCCTCTGGAGATTCGTCCAGGAATTCCCTCGGATATTACCTCAAGAAGTTCTACAAAAACTCCTCCGGAAACGAATTCCAGAAAGTCTTTCGAAAATTCTCTCAGCTATATTCGGAAATTTCTCTCAGGAATTAGTTCGGAAAAAATTCCTTCAGAAATTTGTTTAAGAAAATCTTGGGAAAATCGTTAAGGTGTTTTCCCTCAAGAAATTCTTCTAAGAACTCTTTTGGAATTCCTTGAAAAGTTCTAGGACGAAATTTCCTTAAGAATTCCTGAACAAGTTCCTGAAGGAATATCCGTAGTCCTTGCAGGTTTTTTTTTTTCAAAGTAACTCCTGAAGAAACTTCTGACAGTCTTAGATATTTCCGAAAATTCCTTTGGACATTCCGTCAAGACTTCGTTCAGAAATTCGGATATACCTTCTGAAAATCCTTATTTTTGAAAAATCTACAGAGAATGTTTTAGAAGTTCCTTAGGAAATTGTTTCAAAATTCCAAATCTCTAAAAACTCCTTAAGAAATTTATTAACGGATTACTTCGGAAATTTCTGTCAGCTTCGGAACTTTGCTTTGGAATTTCTTTGAAAATCAATTTGATATTCCTTCGGAAATTTTTTTTAGTAATTCCTCTAGGAGTTCCTTAGCTAGCAAGTTTCTTGACAATAATTGTTCATGAAATTCCCATAGGAATTCTTTTAAAACTACTTTAAGCAATTTAATAGAGAATTTCTCAGGGTAATCCTTTGAAAATTCCCCCAGAAAATTCTTTTGTAACTTCATGAAGCTACCTACAGACACTCACAAAACTAGCTCTGTACACATCGTTGATTCATCCAGCCGTCCTGTACTGCCATGAATCATGGACGTTAAAATGCAGATTATCAAATTCTCAAAGTGTTTAAGTTGAAAATACGGTGCTCAATACTTGGCAGCGTGGTGGAAAATGGTAAATGGAGCAGATGAATGAATGAACCACGAGTTAAACCAAGTATACAAAAATGCAGACATAGGCAGGTTGATAAAATAAGGCAGATTACAGTGGGTTGGACGTGTAGTGCGTATGCAGGAAGAGAGACCAGCAAAAGAACTTGCAGAGAACCTGGAACAGGACGTTGGCTCTGGGGTGTGCAATCGAGGAAGATGCGGAAGCAGCCGCTGATGTATTTTGGACATACTGTTAGGAATTCCTTTGCAATGTCTGTGGGGATTTGCTCAAAATTTTCTTAACAGGTTCCTACTACACTTTCCAACACTAATTCAGAAATTTTCTCGGAAAGTCCTTTAGAAAATTCTTTCAGGAATTCCATCAGAAAATAGTTCATTCTTTGATAAATTTCCGAATGAATTCCTGCAGGAATATTTTATGTTTTACTAAAGGAATTTCCCAAAGAGAACCTGAATGGATTAATCTTTCTAAAATAGAAAAATTCTGCAGACATTGTCATAGGATGTTACGAAGCAATTCCTAATTAAATTTACTGAGAAATGCCTGTAGGAATTTAAAAAAAATCATAGTTACCTCCAGAAATTCTTTCAGAAACTCCACCAAGAGCTTTTTTGGCATATTTAGGCAAATTTCAGGAAAATATTAGATTTTTTCTGAAAGTTAGTTATTTTGAGATCAAAACGACTAAAGTGTATCTTAAACCTGAATTGGAAATAACTTTTGAAAAAAGATATTACCAATTTGTTCTATGACACCGAAATCTAATTCTTAACACTTAGGGGTCACGAAAAAGTGAAGCAGGATTTATTGTTAAAATTTGATTGATCAAAATCAAAGAGTAACAAAATAGTGGTAACTCAAATAACATTTTGAAATCAGGTATTGATTAGTATCGCCGACAATTGACTATTTTGAATGTGCTGTTTGATGATCGGCAAACGCAGAATATTGCAATTTTAATCCACTGAAGTCGGTTTTTAGACGGGCGATTCCTACCGTGTGAATCAAACCGCATTAATCCAAACATCCGCGGTAAAATTGATTTTTTCAACCATTTATTTTTTCATCCACGCCGGTTCACGCCGCCGCCGCCGCCGATAAAAGTCACTGGCACGCCGCCGCCGCCGATGATATGACCGCGCCACAGATCTAGTTTGAACAAACCACCACACTATGGGGCGGCTCCATAAAAAGTGGTGGCCGTTTTTTTTGTTTTTCCGCATTTTTTGAAAAACCTCTTTTTGCACCCAAAACGGGGGAGCATAAATTGAATCGAAGCGTAAAAAGAGGAAGCGTTATTTCGAATTTAGGGCGTAAAAAGAGGGAGCGCTATCCGGAATTTTGAGCGTATAAAAAGTTTGCAATCTCCTGGAGCTTGGACCTGTGTTTTGTGAATAGAGCGCCTTCCTTGCATATGTTCCTGGTCATCCAAGAAACCCTGGAAAAGGCCTTCAGGTCTACACGCGTAACCGAAGATCTTTTAGATGGTTTAAAAAGTGGTACATGCCCTTTGTGGTATATAGAACAGAATGCGTCCATTGCATAGGTTCATGGTCATCCAAGAAAACTCTGGAATAGGACTTAAGATCTACACGCGTAACCAAAGATCTTTCGGATTGTTTAACAAGTGGTACAAGCCCTTTGTAGTACATAGGTTCGCGGTCATCCAAAAAACCCTGGAATAGGCCTCAAGGTCTTTCGGCTTGTTTCAAAAGTGGTACTTGGAATACAAACATAAACCTAGAAGGGGTCACACAACAAGTTTATTATTCAATAACTTCTTCTATTACTGCGGTTGATCAACAGACCTTGACTCTATGGAGTTCATAGACTACCTGGAACCAATGATAAACAATAAGAGCTACTCGGAATGCAAACATATACCGAGAATGGGTCACACAACTTGTGCACTCTTCGATAACTGTTTCCATTACGGAAGTTGATCCTTAGTATTTGGCTCTATGGAGTTCGTAGACTACCTGGAACTCACGACAACAACAAGAACTATTTCATGTAGTTTTTCAAGCATATACCAAGAAGGGGTCTTCCAACTTGTTTATTCTTCAATAATTGTCTCCATTACGAAGGTTGATCAACAGACCTTGACTCTATGGAGTTCGTAGACAACCTATATCTCACGAAAACAATAAGAACCACTTGGAATACAAACAGATACCAAGAAAGGGTCACACAACTTGTTTATTCTCCAATAACTGTCTCCATTACGAAGGTTGATCAACAGACCTTGACTCTGTGGAGTTCGTAGACTACCTACAACCCATGACAACATGTAATACCACATCGCATGCAAGCTTAAATTCTGTTCCTAGAACATCCGCAGTACTTAGATCATCTAAAAACAACCTCCGAAACTAATCCAAATTTGCGTCATATAAATGCTTGAAACTTTTTATACGCTCCTATGGGGCGTAAAAAGAGGGAGCGTTATTTCGAATTTGGAGCGTAAAAAGAGGGATTGTTTTTTGGAATTTTGAACGTAAAAGAGGGGCACAAAAAGGGGTTTTACAGTATTATTCTAGAGATATCCGATGGAATTCCTGAAGGAATATCCGGGGCAATTCCTGGATAAATATGGAATCCGGTGGAATACCGAAAACATTTCTGGAGTAACATCCAGAGGAATTCCTGAAGGAATATCCGGAGAATCAGGAGGAACATCTAAAGGAATATCTGGGAGAAAATAAGTAGGAATTCCTGAAGGTATATCTGGACGAATTCTTAGTGGAATATACGGAAGTATATCCAAAGGAATTCTTAGACGAATATCCGGACAAATTCATGGAGAAATATTCGAAATAATATGATAAAGGATGTATTTTGGACCACTCTTACGGGGGCTCTTATTTTGGACCACTCAGTGGTCCAAAATATGAGCCGTCGAACTGGTGGTCCAAAATACCTCCCTTACCCTATTCTGAGGAATTCCTGGAAGAATATTAGAACGAATTCCCGGAGAAAAATCCAGTAAAATATTCGAAGAAATATCCGGAGGAATATCTGAAGAAATAACTGGAGGAATATCGGGATGCACTACTGGAGGAATATCCGGACGAATACCTGAGTAATATTTGGAGGAACTCCTGGTGGAATATCCGGTAGAATTCCTGGAGCAATCTCCAGAAGATTTTCTGGTAGAATCTCCGGGGGAATTCCTGGTTGAATCGCAGGAAGAATTTCCGCATGAATTCCTGAAATATTATCCGGAGGAATATCCGAAAGAATTCATGGAGTAATGTCCTGACGAATTCCTGGAGGAATATTCGGAAGAATTACGGGAGGAATATCCAGAGGAACTCCTGGAGAAATATCCGGACGAATTCTTGGAGGAATAACCAGAGGAATTTCCGGTAAAATGTCTGGACGAATTACTGGAGGAATACCTGGAGGAATATCCAGAGGAGTTCCAGGAGGAATATCCGAAACAAAAATCTTGGAGGAATATTCGGAGGAACTTCTGAAGGCATATCCGGAGGAATTCTTGGGTAAATATCTTATTAGTTTAAATTGTATTATTTGTCTTATTTATCTTATTTGTCTTGTTTGTCTTATTTGTTTTATTTGTCTCGTCCCTTTCTTATATTTGAATTCAATTTATATACATATTTGGTAAATTCGTGTTTGAAAATGTGAATGCGCTTTTTTCTAGTGTCACGCTAGATACATTATACCCTGCCGTGCGCCACTAGAAAATGTGATATTGGCTGCTCTCCCAAAATGGTAATTTTTGTATGGAATTTGGAAAACTTGGTTTAAGTAAAAAGATTTTCCTTCAAAATTTTATTCAGTTACATTCACATATACAGTCAGTGGAGATATATCAGCTTCCACACTGATATTCTTCCCTCCCCCTTCATACGGGAGCTTGGCAGAAGGAAGGTCGTGCGATATATGCCATCACAAATGTTGCCCTCCGCTCGCTTTCAAATCGACTTCTATAAAAACATTCTTCATGCCTGCCGTATCCTAACGGAACTATCAATTCTATACTTTCGCCTCTAATGCTATCATGAACATGTACGTCCAAGTTTGGAAGATGATATTAGCATTTCCATATCATCAATATACAGTTTATTGGCGAAACATTAGTTTCCTGCATGTTCAAATCAAAGAGTGTGATAAGAGTAGAAAGATTTAAAATATACTTTTTTTTGGGGTTGTGAACTTGATGAATTGATAGAAGGTATTAAATAAAAGTCGGATCAAGATGTTCGACCAATAAATTTCAACTTTGAAGTTGATCCGTTGCCATCCTTACTGGAATCCGTCGTATTTATCATGCCATTAGATGAATGCCGTCATTTCCAATATTCATCATCGTTTCCTCGTTTAAAGCTTAACCAGTTCACATGGACCCAAGAAAAAAAAATCAAGTTCAAGTTATCACTGCTCATCGAATATTTAATGGCTTTGCTTTGTTTTTTACCATTGAACTAATACAAGTTTCTGTTCTAATTGAATCGGAAACATCACAGGATCACCCGTTTTTGAACCTCAAACAGTTTGTCTGCATAAAATGGGAGAATTTATATCAAATTTATATAAACTCCTTATTACTATTTTCGTATGTATATCATTTGAAAACGGCTTGAATCACGAAGTGTGTTCGATTTTCGCGTTTTTTACAGTCTACTCTGTGCTTATCCTTTGACGTATTGAATTCCTCATCTAGAGCTTTTTCCTCAGAAGCTTATTACATGCCTCTTTCTACTTGCCTTTCCTGCTCCTTTCAATTTATTTACTTCCTTTTTAGTCAGGTAAATGATGAAAAAGACAGCGAAGGCGATGGTACAAATCTCCCATATTAACTCCCATATATGACAACAGGTCGAAAGACAAAAGGTCAAATGAACAAAAGGTCGAAAGACAAAACGTCGAATGGGATAGAAAGTCGAAAGGACAAAAGGTCGAAAGGCACAGAAGATCGAAAAGGACAAAAGGTCGAAAAGTACAAAAGGTTGAAAAGGACAAAAGGTCGAAAGGGACAAAAGGTCGAAAAGGACATCAAAAATAAGTTAATAACAAGTTGAGTGCATTCCAGAAGAACTTCAAGCAGAAATATTATTGCTCATCAAATAAAGTTAAAGAATGAGCAATTTTCAAAGAAGGAGTAACTACTATAAAAACAATATTATGAATATCTAGATACAGTAGCCGTTGGATATCAGCAACATGTTTACTTTTCAGTTAACGAATGCCGTTCGATAATTGCAACACATTCTAGACGTCAAATGGTTGTCAATCGACATCAGATGCAATAAAAGTGCATCTAAATGTGCAGTGCAATGCAGCTGTCATTGAGTCTGACATCAGTTTGAAGTTTGGCGGTCCGATAACAGCAAAACTGTTGCAACAATAGAATTGCAGTTAAAAGGCATTGCAGTTAAATGACTTGCAGTTATCGAACGTCTACTGTAGTTATGATAGAAATTATAAAGATTGTTGATAGGAAATGAATAAAACTTCTATTGCGCGAGATAGTTGGCCATACAGTTGTCAAAAAATGCTCTTTTTCACTATTTTTAAGAATTAAACCGAATTCACTCGATGAGTGCAAATAATATATGAATATCTAGGTTTTCTGAATGTTAGTTCGATTTGTCAAAATAGTCCACGCAGCCACGAATTGAAAATACACCGGCGTATAATACACGCCGGTGTATTTGATGTGCGGCGTGCACCATTTTAACAAATCGAAGTGACATTTAGAAAACTCAAACATCCATCTATTAGTGGTACTTATTGAATGAATTTTATTTAATTGTTAAAAAATGTGAAAAACAAAAGAGCAGAGTTTTTGCCAACTGTATAGAACAACTCAGGTGCGAGATTGATTCTCGCCGTTTCAGTCTATTTTAACCTTTTGTTCCTGTCGACCTTTTGACTTGTTGGTCTTTTGTTTCTTTAGACGTTCGACATTTTGTCCCGTTCGACGTTTTGTCCTTTCGAGCTTTTGTCCCTTTCGACCTTTTGTCCTTTTCGACCATTTGTCTTTCGACGTTTTATCTTTGGACGTTTTGTCCTTTAGACCTTTTGTCTTCCGACCTTTTGTCCCTAACCCTGTTCCATGAGCCGACGTTGTGATACCTGTATCAGTTATAGACGGAAAAGGACCTTCCAGAAATTATTCTAACGGTAATTAACGGATGTAGCCCCCGATGGGAATTGTCTGATAAAAGCTTTAATTTTAATCCCTTTGAACCAGTGAATTTGAGAATATTTTTCATCATTTCCCAAAGCAAAATTCTGAATTTCGGCGCCCCCCTAAGGCCTGGTATCCTTGGCGGGGGCCTACCCCACGCTACGGCGCTGTGTTTATTAAATAAATTAAATGTGTTAAAAAAATAAAATGATCATTCGAAAATTTGAAAGCTTTTGTCAGTTGGGTTTTGCAAAATTCGGTAGTTGGTAGGCTCTGCGTAAAAGTAGAAAATTGGATTGCATAATGTAACCTGATTCTTATTGTTCTGTGTGTTGTGGATTGCTCAACGATTGCTAATTCTTTAAGATATTCATGAGAACATTGTTCCCTAGCAAAAAAAATTAGAATCGAGTTGGTAGCTGAAGTTCAGTTGAAATAGTTTACAGAAACCTCATTATTGCACATGTGCTGCTCGGGTTCTTCTTTGACTTCGAGTCATTTGGTATGTCCCATGTCTGTGTTATTATAATGAACGCACAATCATCGAACGATGCTCACAATAGCTCCATCGACAGGAATTTTGCAAGACCTACATTTCACAAGGGCGTTAATCATCTCCACACCGCATGTATTCACCACCAACGCAGCGTTGTAAAAGCCATGGGCCGTTTCTAAGCACCATCATGGCCCTAATTTCAACGCATTACGACCAATTGCCCAATCGGTGATATTTTCCCAGGATTCTTCAAAGACGAACGCTATGACAACATACCTTCGCATCTTCTAGGGCGGGAAAACCCACCACACGGGTGCTGCTCCGTACCATCATCACAACAATCGTACGACCATGTCTATGATGGTGCTATTTACAGCCTCGTAACAACGACACAGAAATCCAATTGTTTGCATTCTAATGATTATTATTATTTCATTTACGGAGTAGCGGGCCGTACCTGCTCGCATATTCGCTATAAAACGCGCCCGTGGAAGGGCAGTTCCACCATCATCTGAAGTCCTAAGACGAAAGGGGCTTAAATTTCCCACCATTATGTCGCAAAATTAACCCATCGTCATCGGTGGTGAGACCCTGACGACGGCCTTTGTTTTCCTTCTTGAAGCATAAATCATAAGCGAGTGCATTTTCCCGTATTGAGCTCAAGACGCGCTCCGCACGACGATTCCATTCGATTCATGCGGCACAGACTGGAAGCGTAATTTTGCAGCTGGTTGCGCAGTGGGTTGGTACTTGAGGGCATTTGAATATTCGCGTTTGTCGACGTTTGGCGCCGCGAGTTGCGTGATAGAATGTGTGCTTGTAGTGAGTAGGACCAAACTGCTACTACCGTCTTGCTACTCAATTAATCGAAGTGTAGAAGGCATGAAAGTGTTAGCGGTGTGTAGGTTTCAATCTGCGTTAAATCGGGTTTAATTGCTTGTTTTATTCCGCGGGGGCGGTCAATTGCTTGCAGTGACAAATGCAATCACAAGAGCTTGATAGCTTACAGTCATGGGTAGTTTATGATAGATGAAATCATTTTAGACTTGAACGTTTAACAATTAATTCTTGTCTGTACAACTCAAGCTTTATTCTCGTATGTTTTACATATTCAGAATTCCATTTTTATTTATTTATTATAGGAAAACATGAAAACATTACTCGGGAAAATACCAAGTCGGAAAATGCAGTACAGGCCAGTTTAGCTGTTAGTGAAATTTTGGCGAACCGATGAACTTGTTGCGAAATACATAATCGGCTGTCCGACAATTTTTCCAGACTCGACCGTTCGTCGCAACAATACTCAGCCGGCTGAATGTCCCTTCCACTTTTACACGATTATTCTGAAATATTTACTTAGTAGATTAAATTCAATAGTAAAAAAGCCCCCTGTCAAATTTTTAGCTAATTCTGATAAAATTTCGAGGTGGCTCAAGTCGATTTAGTGTTTTTAGGCTATTTTCTATTTTGAAAAAGGTCTAACAAGAGATATAAACGCCGAAAACTATCGAAACAACCTCTATACAAAAGCTTTGGGTGTGCTCTACAAGTCCTGTTAATATTGTGATTCGTTCACGTTTTGACCATGTTAAAGTGATTTTCGGGCTTTTAAGTGCATAAAAACACTATTTCCCCTAGAAGCCGTTGTTCTACAAAATTCTTGAATTTATTACGAACAGAGCCGTAGCGTGGACTACCAGCGCCCTTGGCGAATCGTTTGTTGGGCGCCCCTCTTCTACTAAAAGAAATCAAATGCGTAAATTTTACATTTGGAAAACAATTTGAATCTCATACCAAAATGTTTAATGATTTAAACATGCTTCAAATAGCATTCAATATTCAGGGATGTATTGGAACCTGATACCTGAAATGCACATAGAAAGATTGAACAAAATACCCTTGAAATTATTTATTATTGTTGAATTTTTAATTATTATTGAAATTTTGTAATAGTTTTTGACCCAAATAATGTAAGGAGACTTGTAGAGCCGTTAGACGTTAGATCGGGTTAGAAATAAGAGTTGAGATTTTTTTTTAAATTTTATCAAACATTAAGATATTTAAAACAAATGTTATGACGAAGGGGTCGAGGGGAGGAAGTTCAAAATCAATCATTTTTGCGTGATGCACTAAATGAATACTTCCTTCGTGGTTTTAGTATCTGTAATCTATTTTCGGAAATGGTTAAAACAGTAATAAAATAAGCAATCCTATTTCGTTTGAAAAAAATACTAGAAATTTCAACGCACTGCTGGATCTTATTTGGTCGATCGACGCTCAAAATCGCAATCGGGACTATTCGAATCAAGGAAAATCTAATTTTAAAGTGGGTCTAACCATGGTTTGGAACTACTATTGGAAATATGTGGTTGGATTAATAAAATTTATTCCATTCTAGGGTTGGTCGATTGTCAGAATCGCTCTCGAACCTAGACGAAACATGAAAAAAAGTTACTCTAAAGTGGATTGGTTGAATCGCCATCGGTCCTATTCTGACCAATGTGGAGCAAACCTTTGGATGGTTTGGAGATGCCACTGGGCCTAGTTGGGTCAATGAAATGAGTTTGATCGGTGTTCGGAGTTGGTCGGAATCGTTATTAGACCTCGTCAGATCTAATGGGTTAGTTATTATTATTTATTAATCACCGTCTCGAATGTTACACATAATTCCACAGACTGTATCCTAATCTAAAACCCTAATCCTATTTTTAAATCCTATTTTTAAATCCTATTTTTTGTTGAATCCGTAGGCAGTTCTATGGCGTCTCATAAATAGTAGCTCGCGCTCACGCAGCTGACGAGAAGGAGCATAAAACGAGACGTTATTCTGCAACTGGGGGGAGTCTAGGTTTCCACATAGCAAATCGAAGTCGAAAAGCCTCCGTAAGTTTGTCCGCCTCGAAGCGAGTGTCTCTAACGCAATCAGTCTGCGGCAGCTTGTGTAATCGGGTAGATTCACTAGATCTGTCCAAAGTAGTCGGCGAAGGGCGTATCGAATAAAACAGCGCTGGACTCTCTTCATACGAATGATCTGCGTTGTGTGGGATGGAGACCACACGCAGACAGCATACTCCAAAATGCTGCGCACCAACGAGCAATACAGCGCCTTGATAGCATGTACGTCGTTGAAGCTGCTGGTGGTGCGTTTAATAAATCCAAGTGCTGCGAATGCTTTAGCGGTAGTGGCGTATATATGCTTGTCAAAACGTAGCTTGCTGTCAATGATTATTCCCAGGTCGCGAATGCTTTCAACGTGCTCCAAGCGTTCCGCTCCGATTGAATATTCAAAAGATATTCGTGAGTGACGGCGAGAGAATGTGATGGACTTACACTTTGCGATGTTCAGTTCCATCCCGTTCTCAAGGCACCAGCACTGCAGCTCCTTGATATCGGCCTGAAGCGCGCAGCAGTCAAGATGAGACTTTATAACTCTATAAATTTTAAGATCGTCGGCGTATAGCAGTTTTCCCGATTTCAGTCGAAAGCAGAGATCGTTGATAAACAATACGAAGATAAGTGGCCCCAGAATACTTCCCTGTGGCACTCCGCTTGTGATAGAAAATACACGCGAACGTGTGCCGTTAATGTTGACAACCCCACGGTGCGCCGGTAGACCGTTATTATAAAATAAAAATGTCCATTAAAACCAAATACAGGGCTCGATTCCTGTGGTAATTCTGCACCTCTGGACCATTTTTTTAAAATCCCTAGGAGGAATCTCGAGAAATCTTGATTTGAAGTTTTTAATTGAGAAATTTCAAAAGAATCTATATTTTAATTCAATAATATCCCCAAAATACCTTCAAAGGCGTCCAAAAAGTGGTCCAAGTTGTTTTCAACCAGTTTGCATTTGTTGCCTTTCTTTCTCTTCATTGGAATTACATACCCCACTGGGACATTGCCGCCTCGCAGCACTTCCAGAGTGTTCATTAAGCACTTCCACAGTTATTAACTGTGAGGTTTCTAAGTCAAGTTACTATTTCTGCATTCGTACATCATGAGGCTAACACGAATCTTTTATGCCCAGGGAAGTCGAGACAATATCCAATCCGAAAATTGTCTAGACCGGAACCGGGAATCGAACCCAGCCACCCTCAGCATGGTCTTGCTTTGTAGGCGCGCATCTTACCGCACGGCTAAGGAGGGCCCCATTGTTGCCTTTATTACAATTATAAATTTTGACAACTGGTTAGGTTCACCAAACTGACTTTGGTATGTTTTTTTGTATGGCTTGAAGCCGTCTATCTTCAAGAATGCTAACTCTTGTTCAGAACCATTCTAGAATTCACGTGCAGGCTGCAGATTATTTGTTGCATGTCATTTAGTTTGTATTTTTTATTATTGTATTCACAAATGTATTCGAGCATCAGAAGTAAAGATTGGAGTACGGAGAAAATTGATGTAAAAACCAACAGCTTAAAGAATTGTTTAAAGTAGTGTAGTTCTTTAGCATTATATAACAGGATAGATCTTCATCAGATGCTGAAACAATTGAATTGACGGAGCTTTATCAAATTCTGAGATTTCCCCGCAAAAGGATCATCGGACTGGTAATGACTTCAAAGATGGCGGTAAGGAAAAGCTACAATTTTTAAGAGTGAGCTCGGCATATAGAACATCTGGATCAGGAAAACATCAGGAAAAATGCACAAGAGAAAGAAAGAATTTTACAAGCCTTGTGCATATTCTTTTGATGATGATGATGATGATGATGATGATGGTCCCGCCACATACCCCTACAAAGGTTTGAGCTGGACGAGTTATCTTTAAGATAATTAATTAAGATCAATTTAATCAGATTTGCAAACAAATAAAAAACGATCCGATTATTTCTACAGATATAAATTTGCATGTAACTTTCCATTACTATACAGCAAAAACATAAATTTAAAAATAACTGCTGATATCAACTTTAAACTTTTGCAAGCATCAGTAGTGATACTTCGAGCTCCACAAAAGGCAATACTTGTGAAACCTCTCGCACAGATTTCATAAGTTTCACCAAAACCGTATTCATGTCATTTTATAAGACCGCAATCTACAACTCGTAAGCATCATACTTTTCTACGAAGTTCGAACATTACAAAATCCAAAACTTGTGGTACCTCTCCGTCGATATCAAAAGTTCTGAGTTCAGTCGCGAGTTAAATAATCTACCAGATGACTTACTACTAATCTAAAGAATCCTTCAAACAGCTCGAAACTTGCACAATTGTAAATAAATGTGAAAAAATCATCTATATCTGTAATACGCGCGCGAGGCTCAAACTTTTGTAGACTACACAAAAGTCAAATTAAAATTACGTCAACTATATAAAAATCCATCATCATCATCGAGGCGAACTAATAGATCATTAAAGCCCCAATAATTAGGTAAATAAACTTGTTCATACAAAATATCCGTTTAAAAACAACTTCGTCAAGATACAAAATTAGTCAATAATAAAAAGTTGATCGAGTAGCTGTTCAAGGCAGCTTTCACGTGTGAAATACATTGTCGCTTAAACTGTGTTAGTGTCGCTGCACGTTTGATGTGCGTAGGCATCGAATTGAAAACATTTATTCCTTTGAAAAATAACGAATTTTGTGAAGCGCTATTCAAGAAATATGGTGTTCGTACATCATTCGCGGATCTAGTATTATGTCTATGGACGTCACTTCCTCTTTCAATTCGATCACACAAATATCGAGGCAGCAAACCATTAATTACTTTAAAAATAAACACCATTGTTAGATATACAATCCGTTGCTTCACTGACAACCACTGTAAGGCGTCCAACAAAAAAAAATTGAGGAAGTGAATCTGTTGCACCTTAAAACTAAACGCATTATTTTATTCTGCAAACGCTGTAATCTCGATATTTGTGTCGCGTTCGACAAAATAAAATGGAAGGAGCAAAAGAGTCTAGATGAGGAGAGATGATTGATTTATACAATTGTATCTTACTTGCAATAGTTAAGTCGTTTTTCAGCCGGCAGAGAATTCCATACTTCTTGGCTATTTTCTTGATAACATTGTCAATGTGCTTGTCAAACTTTAGCTTGTCATCAATAATCACGCCAAGATATTTAATCTCGCGGACGCGCTCAATTGTCTCATCATCAATGTTTACTGAGACATCTTCATTTACTCGGTTTCGCGAAATAATCATATATTTAGTTTTATTTATGTTCAATTTCAACTGTTTGTATTTCAACCATCTACTTAGAGAACGCAAATCTTCATTCAAGTGCAAAACGGCATCTTTTAGGTTTTTAGCAGCAATGAATATCACGGTATCATCAGCAAAAGGTTTATATCGCAAAATCGTAAAACTCGTCGCATGTCATTTATGTACATAATGAATAGAATAGGCCTTAATACACTTCCCTGTGGCACTCCTAGCGTGTTCTCCACGGGACTTGATACAGAATCATTAAAAGCAGTCCGTTGAGTTCTGTCACACAAATAGCTTTCAAACCATTTGTATGCAGAACCCGAAATTCCAAAGCGCTTGATTGTGGTCAACAATAAGGGCCGAGAAATTGTTTCAAAAGCGCGTTTGAGATCCAAAAACACCGCAACAATCGTATCTTTACGCTCTACACTTTCTTTCCATTTAGCTAATACCAAGTTCAATGCGGTTTCACAAGAATGGCCTTCTCGATATCCCGATTGTTCCGGTATCAGCAAGTTATTACTATTTAAATACTCAAGCAGCTGGCCTTTTTACAACAAGTTCTAAAATTTTCTCTAATGTGTGCAACATATTGATGGGGCGAAACTCTTCGGCTTTAATCGTCCCAGCAACTTTTGTATTGGAATCACTAAAGATTCCTTCCAAACTTGTGGCACGTGCCCAGTTTGTAACGATTCATTTATAAGGCCCAGCAAGTTGTGTCCGATGACATCAAAGCAGTCTTGTATAACTTTAGCATTTACATTGTCTACGCCAGCCGATTTTCCTATACCAAAGCAAACGTCCCTAAGCTCTTCGATCGTTATTGGGTGAAAGCATTCAAACCTACAGTTAGCATTAAACGGCTGTTTTATTTCGTCAGGTTCATCAACTACATCAATAGATTGATTAATCAATGAAACGCTATTGACGAAATATTCATTAAATTGTTCTGCAATTATTTGTTCTGAATGTTCTAATGTGCCATTGAAGGTTATGGATCGCGGTTTACTAGTACTAGGTTTCAATAATGATTTCAAAATTTTCCATAACTCTTTGCTGTTGTTTTGGTGCTGATCAATTTTCCTCTGAATATATTCGCAACGCGTTTGTTTCAACGACTGCGAATACCTATTCCGCGCGACCTGATACCTATTCCAATGATTTTCACTATTACTTCTGCAAAACTTTTTGTACAATTTATCTCTTTTACGCTTGAGACGTAGCAGATCTAAATTGTACCAGCTGTTCGAATTCTTTACAGAAACGAATTTATGTTCAATTAATTGATTGGTACAGGTTTTCAAAACGTCAGTAAGAACAGCTGATTTTTGATCTATAGAACCGGTGATTGTTTGAAAATCCACGTTTCTTCCGACAAGACCAGAAACAGCTTGTTTAGAATACTTTCTCCAGCACTTAAATTTTTTAATGTTACTATCAATATTGTTTTCGTCAACTATGTTAATTACTAAAGTTTCATGATCGGTTATTTTTAACTCACTTTTGGATCAGATTTCACAGAATGAAAATTTGAATAAACATGATCAATCAAAGTTCTACTGTGCTGAGAAATACGCGTATAATCTAAAACCGTTTGTTTTAAATTGAAGAAATCTGCTAATCGTTTCAAATGATTCGAATTATAGTCGTCACACCAATTAATATTAAAATCACCAGCAAGAATATTTAATTTACTAGAATCTATAAATGTCTCCAGCCAATTTTCCAAAATTTCAATAAAACGCTGGTCACTTGAACTGGGAGAGTGATATAAAACACCATAATTACCCATCTTCATGCCACGAACAACTGTAATGCCCAAGAACCAGTTTCCGTCACAAACTTCGTTCAATTGAAGCTTGAACTGAACCGATTCTTTAACATAAATAGCAACACCGCCAGTGTGTCTCGAATGTGATAAACAAGCAGCCACACTGTACCCCGGAATACTAAACTGATCGAAAGCTTCGTTATCAACAATATGTGTTTCAGATAAAAAGACTAAAAATGGACGTTTTGTTCTACAAGCTGACGTAATGCCACGTAGTTTGTAGACAAACCAGCAATATTCAAATACAATATATCGAAATTATTCACATTAATACTGGAGCTTGGTTGCTATTCATTGAAATGCAGGCTGCTTTGTTTTCTTTCGACTAATCTGTTATAGACATTGCATTCATTACTGAATGCTCCGTGGTTAACGTCCAAATTCATTTTACGTTCACGATTAATTTTAATACAATTAACGCATTTCAATACAGTGGACGTGCAATCAGATGTTTTATGACGATCGCCACACTTGGAGCACGCGATAGCATTTTTGCAATCCGCACTCATGTGTCCAAATTCTCCACATTGGAAACACCTCAAAAAACTAATTTCGGGGGAACAACTAGGCACCGATCAAACCTAATATTTACCTTTTTGCAGTCAAAAGACAACTATAAGTCGACTTGTCGACTTCAATAACAACGTTGTACTTGTTGTACTTGAAGCGGGGATTTTCAAACATTCTGATTACTTTACATCATTAATTGCGATGTCTTCATTCTGATCTTTTAAAATCTGAATGAATTCATCGGAGGAAAATTGATCACACATACCCATTACTTTAAGTCGTGGCACCGATGAGGGGACAACAGCGTTGTAGCTTTCACCCAAATCGCTTTGAATGCCATCTTTCACAACATTGATATTGTAACCTGTTGCACACTCAGCAATAATAGAGCCGTTTTTACCGTTCCTAAAGTTACTGATTTTGTGTGTTTTTGGATCCAGTTTTTTGTTCAAAAACTTCCGAGTATCATCGTTACTCTGATTGGACTCTTTCGGTTTTATCACAATGACCGGGCGAGCCTTACGAGTTACTTTTACTTCATTTGTACTAATTTTCATTTCTTTGTTGATCTTGTTTTTACTCCCAGAACTGTGTTTCACTACATCCGCGAAGCTAATTCTCTCATCACAACCATTTTCGAGCGCATCGGTAGCGTCTTCTTGAACCTTTCGTTTTTTACCCCTGGGATTTTGGGTTGACTCCGTAGTCGGTAGAGATGTACCTTGATTCACATTCATTGCCGCTAACTTGTTATTCGCACTAAATTGAAAAAATGAACCCTTCATATTTTCCAACTCTTTATTAATTAAATCCCGAAAACCAATAATTGCACCGTCTAGTGCATTTTGTACATTTCTCCCCAATTGTTCCATCCCGGCTTGTAACGCGATGTTCATCTGAGCAGTAATGTGATCTCGAATGCCACCGATCGTATCAGAGACAGAAGAGATCTTCTTCATCTCCTCTTCGAACCTTTGGCTTGATAAACAACTGTCGCACTTGAATACTACATTTACGTTCTCCGTGACTAGCTTTGCCGATGGTTTCGTCATGGAATGCACTTGTAGTGGTACACTTTAGCGCATCCACAACCAGAACAACTCATCGGCAAATCACTAGGCAGGACCCCCATGCCACACTCACTGCACTCAACCATCTCGCCTATGCCTAACACAGCCAGCAAACGGTACCATGCAGACGACACAAAACACAAAGAAACAATAAAACGTGCAAAAATTTACCGGCCGCCAGCTGCTGCTGGGGCAGAAAAATCCAAAATTAAACGAAAACAACCAGCAGAAACAATCTGTCTTTTGGTTATTTCGTTGAAATCACTATTGGGCGCACAAAGAAATGTAATTTCCCGCGGCACTATCACTATTTCACACGCAAATTAATTATAATTTATCACTGCACGGCAGAAACAAACTACTTCGTTCACCTTTCACCATCACCTTTTGGGTTTTCGGGTACGACGAAGATAAAATATTCAATTTTTGAATTTTTAAAAACACTTTGACAAAGAAACAAAATGAACCTTTTGCTTATCTCCGCCACTACACACCTAGTTCGGAATTGTTAATACGATTTAAAAGTTGCTCGAGAAGCGCCATGTTGAGGGTGAACCAAGTACAGATGAGGCATCAACAAATTCCATAGAGTTCACTAGAATCCCGATCTTTCGGATTACGTCACGGTAAGTTACTCTGCTTAAACATTAACAATTTACTAATTAACATTTCAACCATCAGGCTCTGAATGATTTCAAAAAAGTGTACGCAAGATACAACTCTTTGAAATTCGAGCATGGTTTTGAAGAAGCAATTGATGGCTTTGCTAGCAGCTGGAAAAAGCCGCAGTTCCATATCTTGAATTATCATGTTTCAGAGTTCTGTAGAGGTACCGGAATATGTCTTGGCTTACATATCAAACATGCTTTATCTAGTCCGTTGATTAGAACTTTGACGAGATTTGGCAGCAAAGATCGGTTAATAAGTGCTGTGATCGAGTATAACAGCTTCTAACTACTATTATTCTACACGAACTCTGGTCTTACTTCTCTCCATTATGAACATAAACGCTAAATTAAAATTAATTTTTACCTTTCATTCTATTAAACATGGAAAGCAACACTTATACTAAACTCGAGGAAGTTAGCCATACAAAAACATACTTAAGTCAGTTTTTTTAAGATAAGTCAGTTGTAAATATTTATGGTTTTAATAACGGCAACGCGTGCTTAGGGCCACCATTGGCGTTGTGCAAGAGAATGGTGTGTGGCAGCGAAGGATGAAACAAGAGCTCGCCTAGCTCTACGGCGAACCAAGTACCCAGGAGGTAGCTAAAGCTGGAAGGGTACGATGGGCAGGGCATATTTCAAGAATGCCGGACAGCAACCCTGCAAAGCTGGTGGTTACTTCTGACCCGGCAGGTACAAGAAGGACATCTATTTAGGTGGATTAATCAGGGTTTTTGGTGGTATTTTTAGATTCCTATATGGATTCTTTTGAAATTTCTTAACTAAAAACTTCAAATCAAGATTTCTCGAGATTCCTCCTAGGGATTTTTTTAAAAATTGGTCCAGAGGTGCAGAATTACCACAGGAATCGAGCCCTGTACTTGGTTTTGATGGACATTTTTATTTTATAATAACGGTCTACCGGGGCACCGTGAACCCCCTTTTGCCCTGACAAGTAAGAACGTAACCATTCGGTGATCCAATACGGATAGCCCAAGTATCTGAGCTTAGCAACAGCAAGGTCATGTGGCACCTTATCAAATGCTTTGGAGAAGTCGAGATAAATGGCATCCACTTGGTGTCTAGTTGGTGGATGAAATCAACTTCGGATCTATTCAGATAAAAGAAAATACTATTCTGGATTGGGTATGTTGGTGGTCTGGAGGCTCTTATATACATAGTTTAGTCAATAGACTCTGGAGAGTTGGTCGGTCTGAAGGCTTTGGCCGATGGTCGGAAAGGTCATCGGAAGCAGGAGGGTAAAGAAAAAAAACATCTCTTGATTTGATATATTAGAAAAAGAAGTAAATTGTCCTACCAACAATTCTAACAAAACAATTTAGGAGTTATCAAAATTCCTCAATACAGATGGTGATATAACTGAATGTTATTCAGACCACATAGTTTTTTTTTTCTAAATTAAATGAGCAAATTCCTTTTAAATCTCAAATTTCTACTTCTTGGTTTTCAATCATAGGAGCAAAAAGGCCCTCGGAATTTGGTTAATCGCTTTGTTGTGGATGTATTCTGTGGATGTATTCCTTTGAAGGAACCCACATGGAAAAACTGAATCATTTTTTCACTATTTATTCCTCATTGCTGAAACATTACGATTCCGTTAATAGTAACCGTAATAGTAACCAAAAATTTAACCAATCGCAATGTGAGAATCAAACATCAAGATTTTCAAAATAACTTAATAAGATACTCTCAGATTTTTTCATATTCAATTGGCTCCTTCAACCCGGTTCCAGAGGTCCCTGAGAATCCTGAATAGTAGTCAAAACTAATACCAATCCATATAACATGTGGATATGAAATAATGATTGTTGTTCTTTGTTTGTTCTATCTAGATCTCTACTATATACCCGCATAGATCTTTGGACCAACCCATAGTCGTTTTTATATTACATGGCCTCTACGTGATAACACAGTTCTATTTATAGAGTAAACATTGATTTTGGCGCCCCTCTGAAGGCTGGCGCCCTTGGCGGGGGCCAACCTGGCCAACCGCACGCTACGGCGCTGATTACGGATCATTGCTAATTTATTATATTATTTTTTCTCTTTTTTCCCTGGACATTTGAGTAATATAATTGCCAATGTGCAATTTCCCGTAAATTCTTAAAAATCAGAAACTGAACATTCGTCACAAATTTGCACGTTAGGATTTCTTCAAACAAGTTGTTCGAACATAGAAGCTTTAATTTCACTTGTTACTACGATGCACTCAATGGTAAAAGCATACAGACATATGATGAAATGAACCAAATTTGGAAGTCGTTTGTTGTAAGCATCAAATATCATATTATTTGATTTATGTTTTGTTCGAATTGTTTGAAGAAATCCTAACGTGCAAATATATGACAAATGTTCAGCTCCTGATTTTTTAGAATTGTACGCTAAATCGTGCATTGGCAATTATATTACTCAAATGTCCACGGAAAAAATAAGAATAAAAATATATCAAATAAGCAATGATTTGTCATAAATTCAAGAATTTTGTAGAACAACGACGTTTATAATGGAAACAGTGTTTTTATGCACTTAAAAGCTCGAAAATCACTTTAACATGCTATGTCTGAAACTCGATTCATTAGTTTCTATGTAAACCAAATGACAAACAATCAACATTTACAAATGTCCATGATAGATTTCTGTTTTATGACCTCCTAATTTATTTACGAGACATTAGATACTAATGCAATTTTCTGTAACAGAAATCTGAAGAGAAGATATTCATATTCCGTATATAAACAAGATTATAATAATTACAATTACGCCGTTAGTCAGTTATGCTGATAAGTCACACAACTGCAGTTTTGCCGTCGGTTAATGAAGCTAAGAAATCTCACTCTGTTCCGAGGGAACGAAAAACAAAGAAATCGCATTATCGGGAATCCGCTTGTGTCGCGGTCTGTTGCGGCGTTTATAATTTTAATTTATCTGATCCATCTGATACATTTTATGGTCGGCAAAGGCTGGTTTTGGTTTTCATGTCGAAATGAAGGCAGATATACGGGCAGTAGGGTAAACTGGGGTAATATACAGCCCCAATGTGAAACGACCTTTTGGCGTTTCAAGCGATGTTTTAGACCTATTTTTAAGAATGTTTACGATTTTTTACCACCGAATGATCCAAGTAGGTAATCTAAGTCGTTCAAGTTCTTCTATCGCTAATGCATATAAGACACCTTGTCAGACACTTTTGAAAAGTTTTTATTTTTTCTTTATTGAAGAGGCTTGCAGCCCTAGACTGGCTCACCTCTGAACATTTTGAAAAGTCGAAATACATATGTAGCATCGACTTGCTTACGGATCTTCAATTTGTCTAGCATTGTATGGGTAATTGACATTGGGATGGATGACATCGAAAGCTTCTGCAATAATCCATATTGAACGCCGGAGCGAAGCAGTTCAAGATCGATATCGGATAGTAGCTTCCAGCACAATGTAAGTTTCCGGTTTTGTAAACGGGAACGATTGACGCAAGTTTTCAACCATCCGGGAAAACACAATCGCCCATAGAACTATTAAA
Source organism: Armigeres subalbatus (assembly GCF_024139115.2). NCBI lineage: Eukaryota > Metazoa > Arthropoda > Insecta > Diptera > Culicidae > Armigeres > Armigeres subalbatus. The sequence continues at coordinate 104,773,412 of NC_085141.1, read as the reverse complement.
AAAAGGGACAAGCAGCAATGCCAGCTATGAAGCTAACTGTTTGAGGAAGCTTTTGATGTGTCAACCAAGCTGAAAGCTTCGAAAACAGTCACATTGCTGAAAGTGGCCTTAGGGAACCGGATGGAACACGAAAGCAGACTTTCAAGGCACTCTTGTGCCGATAAAGAAGCATTTCGTCATGTACTGATTTAAGAGGAAAACTGAAATTGGAAAACAATTGGCTGTCGCGATGGGTAATCGATCGGAAGAAAAGTGTAAGATAGATCAACTGTTGCTCGAGCAAGATCTTGTGGTGTTCGACAGTCTCAAGTAGCCGGAAGTGAATCGCCGTTTCAAATTGGTTTGGGAAACCCTGAGAGATTTGTTTTTCCAATCATGCAATCATATACGAATTACAGATTCGATTTTGGGAACACTCTCGGAACATTTATGTTGCCAAAATCGAATGGTTACACACTGTGACGATTTTTTTGCGCGAATTTCGAAACCTAAATTTTCCTGACGCGATTTTTTTACGAATTTGTTTTTTCTTCGGTTTCGGGGTCTACCCAGTTTTTTTACGCGGATTATGAGATTTACGTCTAAAATAAAAACCCTGATTAATCCACCTATCGGTGTTGGTGCTTTTCTTGTGCAAAAAAATACTGAAAATATGAATAAGTGTTTCTGGCGTATATTGTGCATAAAAAATATTGTTTTGGCTATAACTTTTGATCCCATAGTCCAATCTGGCTAAAAAAATAAAAAAAAGTGTATACAAAATTCTACAAAAATCTCAGTTCGTCAGGCTGAGTCGATCGGTTTATAACAATTAAATAATTCACCTGAAACGACTTTGTTCATTTTTTGTATTCTCAACTCTCTAGGCCGTCAACTGATCAGTTGAGAACTCCAACTCCTCCGAGAAGTCAGAAGTAAGATGGATGTTGCTCGCATGCTCGTTAATGGATGCTTCATGTGGACTGATGATGTTCTGTCCAATATTGTACGAGCTGACGAAATGCGACCTATTTTGTCGGCCTTCTCAACAGGTGTTATCAAGCTATCTATCAAGCCATTGTTGCATAATAGGATCAAAGGTGAAATTGGCCGAAGCTCGAATTTTAAAATTTTGATTAATTTCCAGCACGTCTTAGCACAGACTGGGAGAGCGCGGATCTTATTGGAGAAATCACCATCCCTGATGTCCACCATGCTGGCCTGGATAATTTTGTCATGCGATAGCAACGTGCCTTAAGTGCTGGCAGTTCAGTACGTTGCTACAGCCTTCGAGTGATTTCGCAGATGAATCAAATCTTTGGTGATTGTATCAATAGTTAGGATGTTGCTTACCTGACGAGCCGTTAGAACATGTTGTTCACGGACCAGGGAAAAACCCTCTTGGATGATGTAGAGCTGCTTGTCGATGTCATCAGATGTGGCCGGATGACACTGGAAGTCGATTTTGTCGTCCATGCACCTTTGGAACCGACCTCTGGGTTGGGAAATGTAGTCGACGTAGAGATGTTAATGTAGGTGACGTAGATGTTGAGCGTAGCGTGGACTCCGGATTATATCAACCAGGTTGGTTTGTCAGGGCTAATGATGGTGTAATGGCCCTACAGTTCATCGTTGCATTATGTAGATTACGCCATTTCAATTGGAATGGCAGTTGCCCCATTTTTGGTGTTTGACGTTGAGATCTCTTGCGATGATTAACTGCCCATGTGGCCGGGTGAGCTTCACGATGAATCTCAGATCATCCCATATAAGGCTTGTTCGCGACAAAATCTGGACACATAACTTTAAGAATAAAATAAACTGCTGTTGGTTTATTTCGGTACGTTTTTCACTTCAAATGGCTTCATTCCTTATCGATGCTTCGATGTATGCACGAAACTTGGTGACATTTGAATTTTCTAAGAAATAATACGTGCCGAATGATTTGACATCCTCAGTAGAATCTGTTTCGAGCTCGTATCCTTCTGGTGGCTCATAAAATCCGTTTTTGATCCACTCTCTGATGTTTTAGATATTGTCAAACAAGCATCGACATATTTTAAAACGCTTTGAGCAGTGTTCACATGAAAACAAAATGTTTTTAGTCAGTTTCTGGATCGAGAGTCCCGAATTTCAATGGCGACTGCACACAATTCTTTCCGAACCTGCAATTTCTTCGACGCCATTTTTCACTACGAACTTGTGACACTTATAAGAAATATATTTTCAGAAAGTACACACATACATTCATCAATCTACGAAATATTTCACTTGTTGATGTTCTATTTCAAAAGTTATACGTGTTTAAAGGTGTCCAGATTTTGTCGCGTACAAGCCTTACCATCGCCGACTTTTGCTTATGCTTACTTGAGGCAACCATCCACGATGAACAGGTGGTAACACTCCAACGGTTTTGGTCATCTTTAGCTTGATGCTTGGTAGCAGACGCAGTCAATATTGCTTCGTAAGACGATGGCCACTCCTCCCCTTCTGAAGTTTGTACGATCCAACTTCACTAGCCGAAAATCCGGACTCACTAGAGAGCAAGTGTTCCAATTGACCAGACCCATCCTAATAACCATCTTTATGAAAAATAGCTACAAAGATATGCACTCTGGTAAATCTGGTCCAATCGGGATTTACAGCTTCGTAGACGAGCCGCATGTTGGTTGAAAATCGGTCCAGCTGCTACGGCATTCAGAGGGGTGCAAAAACCTACGGGGGTAGAAGTTACAAATATTGGTAAAGCGCAACAAGTTGTTTTCGATTAACGTAAATTTTTAGTAATTGGTCACAGTAAAGTTGTAGACAATTATGAATTTGCCTAATGGGTGGAGCTTCGTCTCTAGTTACTTTATTGTAATGACACATAAGTACATCGTGTGGCCCTTAGTTGCAATGCTCAACCTTCATCTCATTCGATAGATTTTAAAAGATACTTTCAGTGAACATTTAGCTTTTCAATAAAACAAGCTCACATTGGACAAAAAAACGAGTATGCCATATCCAATGGATATTTCCTTACGACAAGTTTTGCGATTTTAGTGACAATCGAATCCACCCGTCACAGCACAATGAATGCCTGTGGTCACTAACCGCAGGCTGATCACTTACTGAAAAGGACTGCTTTCGGAGCATTTTACAAAAAAAAATGATCTCTACAGTCAAGTTTAGAGTGTAAAGATTCGGAGCTAAAAACATGGGAAGAATTGCATTCCAAAAGTAACAAATGCTTTTTGAATAACGCCATAGAAACTATTGATACTCACAAAGGTAGCATAGAACTCGAAGGGTAATTCTACTATAATTGTTTGTGAATAAGGTTTTAAACTCTCAAAGTAATCTTATAATGCATTTGTAGAAGAACCTTGGGATTTCCAAGGGGAAAATTGAAATCCAGATAATTCAAATAGAATACAGGGATTTTCTAAAAAAAAAACACGTTAAACCCAGTTAAAAAAAAACAGATTAATCCACCTAGCGGCGATGATGTGTTTCTCGTACATCCTTAAATGTGTAGAAAAAATTTCATTAGAAAGGTCTAAGGAGCACTTTGAAGGGATAGATCGCATGTTTTTTTTTTCCATCGCTGAAAATTTTTTTGGGGTTTGGATTTTTTTAAAGAGAAAGAAAGGCAAAAAACCAAAAAATTCTACCATTCAATATCGGAAGCTGGTTCAAATAGTCTCATGGAGAAAAGGCTGATAGAAGTTCAATTCTTCTTCTTCATTGGCGTGACATCCCCCACTGGGACATTGCCGCCTCGCAGCTTAGTGTTCATTTAGCATTTCCACAGTTATTAACTGCGAAGCTTCCAAGCCAAGTTACCATTTCTGCATTCATATATCATGAGGCTAACACGATGATATGCCCTTTTATGCCTAGGGAAGTCGAGACAGTCTCCAATCCGAAAATTGTTGTTGATGTTGATGATGATGTTGGAAATTTAGATTTTCTTAGTGTTGTTCGATTTTGTAAATTATATCATAAAATATTGCTTAAACTCTATTTTGTTTATCGATTTTTTTTTTCTGAATTTTATCGACCAAAATTGATTTATCCTTTGATTAGTATTCGAGTTTTGCAGAAATTTGTGTTTAATATGTATGGCGGCCCTCCTTTTCAGAGTGGGGAGGGGTTTTGAACCATCTTAAGAACCTTCCTCGGCCCAAAAAAAAACCCTGTGTATAAAATTTTAGTTTCCGAGTCTATAAGGGTCAGGCAGACAGAAAATAATTTTTAGTATATAGAAGATTATATTATTTTCTATTTGGCTATTCTATTTCAGTTAGGATGTCCCAATCCTTAATATAAATCTGTCATGTATATATAATATTCCGTCATGTTAAATGTGGGAATACAACTTCACAATATTCTCAGAAATCGATTTTATTCTACATCTGCTGTGTTCAATGAATCCACAACCCATCAATGTCACCAGACTTGAGTTAATGTTACGTACGAAACGATCCCAATATCCACCCTTCTCAATCCGGACAGCTGGTAAAACACACATTCAACCCCCATCCGCAGTCTAGAAAACGCGTGGGAAAACAGCTTTTCGTTCGGCGCTCGCCTGCTCAAAGATATTCTTCCCCGCACCCTAGGTAGGTACCACCGCGCACCACACCGCTCCTCCGCAAGCAGCAAAGCGTAAATCCATTCAAGGCTGCAGCAAGCAGTGGAGAAGGAGGAGCGCGCGCGCGTGCAAGTGAGGATGGAAGGCGTCGCGGATAAAGGCGCGCTACACCACCACCCTTCTCGGCGTTGTCAAGCTTCGCTTCGCGTCACACATTGTTGGACTGGATATTTTTTCATTCATAAAGAAATGCTTGTAACAAACTACCTACCTACCGTCATCAGACGACACGACACGGTGGGCGCAGACGCAACGCAGCTCGACTGAATGGTGGTGGTTGTTGTTCATTCGCTGCTCGAGGGATGCAACTTCATTCATTCATTCCGAGAAGAGCATTCATTCGGTTTTTTTTTGTGTTTGCGACTCAGCTGTGGCAGATGCCCACCTCCATACTGAAGTTGTTGGTTTCAGCTGGTAGATATTTACATTCGAATGTACTCGGCCGATAGATAAGCTTTTGCCAATGTCATCCAGGAAAATGCGATGAAAATGATATTTTGAACTTCCGGAGGTAAAAGATATGCTAATCATGCATCAACAACATAAGCCGTTGGATTGAATTATTCAATAATAATGAAAATAATACAAAATTATGCAGTTGCTGATTCTAATTTTGAAGCATGAATCCGTAATTGAGGTCACTGTTCTCGATCCATAGCAGCATAATGCAAAGTGCTGCCCGTACACTTTTGTCGATAGTTTTCCAACAACAATGAAACAATTGCGTGGATACCTGCACGAAGTAATTTCCCTTTGGCAATAAAAGTAATGACAGTGTGCACGGGTTGTTTCTTTGAAAAATCATTCGCTGGAACGTACACGTTTCCGGCTGCCTTTGAGCGCCGGGGGTACGAATGCGGGTCAATCTGTGTACGGGTCCGTTATCTACATGTCGCTTTGTTTGATAAAGTTACCTTTATTTCGAGCGCAACGCTGCATCGATTTCCGTTTCTAATATAGTTTATTTTATTTATTATCAGGTTAACTAAAAATGCTTCTTTTTCGTGTTTCCAGATTGTCCGCAAAGAACGGCCACTCTACGTCCAGACGGCTAACTGCGTTGAGGAGAAGGAATGGGTCGATCTGCTGAGTAAGATCTGCCAGAGCAACAAAGCACGGCTGGAGCGGTTCCATCCGTGCGCCTACATCAACGGCATGTGGACTTGGTAAGTGTTACTTGCATTCGATATTTTTACGCCTTGCATTTACTGGATGGTGGTTTTTTGAATTCTTAGTCTATATTCGACTATGCGCATTTTTCAGCATTTCGAGCAAACGAATAAATTCCAAGAACCATTTGGGTACGTGCTGGAGAAACAATAATAGATTATTTGCTTGCTTTTAGTGAAAAAAACGAGTGGAATTTCCGCATTGTATTTAAACATGTTTTGTTAGATTTCGGCACTTTAGTGTAGCAGTGTATAAAAATGCAATGGCACGGTTAATTCTTTTTTGACTATATGTGCAGCAGGTTTGGTTGTCAGTAAAGCAAATGTACATAAAATTGGAACACAAGCTTTAAAATGACCAAACTTTGATTTTAATCAAATATTATACATAACAACTTGTAAATTTTGGGCTGAAGGGAACTTTGATTTCTTCTAGCGGAAACCCACGATGCTGATTCCTAATATTTTTCAACATAACTTGTTTCATTTTTGGCGTAAATCATATTTACACAGCTCACAGCTCCAATCTATTCAATATGCCGCTACGTTATATTTTTAAGTGTGTAAATGATAACATTTTATGTTCATGTGGTCTGAAATATTTAATGAATTTTGTCTACCATTTTGATTGAATACTCATTATTTAGGTTGAATTAAAAGCAAACTCATAAAAATTTTACTTAGAGTAGGGGAAACTGGACACACATGATCCCCGGGGACACATGATCCCCCCATGTTTTCTCGAAAACTAATCACATTTTTATACCAGTGATATGTGCAAACGAATCCGTTAGATAGATTATTGAATCTGAGTAACATTTGATATTAGTTACTTTATGTATATGGATTTTACAGAGGTTTTATTATTTTAGCATTCTCAATCCTTTTTTTCTTCAAAGGAGAAAAGTTTAATAACTTTGAATATGTCCAACCAAAACGTACCAAATTTTTACTGGACAAAGATTTATTATAGTAGAATTGAATAAGTTCATTCAAATAACTATTGCTTATTTTCCATTGAATAAAAAAAAACAAAACAAGATAAATACTCAACATGGACACACTTGATCCCCCACAGTTTGGACACACTTGATCCCGATATTGCATATATTAAGGCGTTTGTTGTATACCGTCGCATATTATTGTATTGTATGTAACTAGTTGATCTGTTAAAATTATTTTCTAGTTAAAAAGTATAAATAAATTTTATTTCTCTTTAATTTTGTTAATCAGACAATACACGCGCAATTTGAATTTCTCAATAGCCTTATTTCATTAACCAGAACAAAGTGTAGTTGAACATACTTTGTTTTGATTAGTTTTATTAAATGCATTTTAACATTAATTTCCATGAAAAGAGTGTAAATTAAGCTTTGAAAATACTCAACAAATCACAAGGCTTAAAATCAGTATTGTTCGATCTGGTATTAACTTTTTTTCCGTTTGAACGAGGAGAACTTTGCTTACAATCACCATTTAGTTGTAAACCTTCTTAAAGAATTTTTAATAATAGTCTCATTCAACATCTTTTGGTCAGTCGTTTAACCTTTGCATCCCCAACCTCTTTTGTGCATCAAAATTTTGGTGATGTTTTTGCTCTAATTCATTCAATTTTTGACCGATTTATTTGAAATTTTCAGGCATGAACCAGAAATTATCATAGATTCAGAGGGTCGGTTGATTGGACATGTCGGTCCACCGGTTCCGGATTTATACGGAATCCCAGTGGGGTCTGTCGGGTGGCCATTTAGGACATTTTTGACTTTTATGTTTGTTATTCGTACCAATATCATCTTTTTATACCCGTATAATGAAGAAAACTTATTTGCGATGCTTCTGAACAAATTTGGATGCATGATGGCCACACTGGAACCGGTTCCGGGGCTCTAACTGGGGACATATATCAGAATACTACGACATGTATCATGAGGCATCAATCATCGGCATTTTTTGGCGAAAGATATCTTGAAACTAATTTTAGATTTCTACTATTAATTTTGATCCTTTCGATCCAGTTGAGCCAAACATCCCGGAACACCTGGAACCAATTCCGGGGACCCTGTGGAAGACTTAAATCCGGTTTTTGAAAAAAACATAGCATGCGACATATCAAACTTCATGATTCACCATGAAAAAAATGTAGGATAACATTTTTTAAATCTTGATTCTACTTCTGGCCACTTCCGGAAAAATCCGGAAATTGAAGAAAGCGGATTTGAAGTTTGTTCCATAAGTTGAAGTTCGTTACCAAAGCTGTTAGTTGTACACACATTTCGACTTTTCAAAACCAGATCAAGCAAAAAACAATCATAGGTTTGCCTCTTATATAATTTTGAATCTAATTGGTCATGTTTCAGGCACCCGGAACCGGTTCCGGGATAGACCTGTGCGCCGATTGCAATTTAATTGGCGGCGGCGTGATGAATAATTTTGAGTAAGCGGTGGCGGCGTGCCGACGTCCCACCATTGGTGATCGGAATTTACTGCATCATTTCGTTCGGAAGTTCCTTCAAGAATTCCACCGAAGTTCTTTTAGGAAGTTATTTCAGAAATTCCTCCAAAAGTTCTTTCAGGAATATCTTCGGAAGTTCCTTCAGAAATATCTCCTGAAGGTCCTTCAGGAATTTTTCCGGAAGATCCTTCAGCAATTCCTCTGCAAGTTCCTTCAGCATTTCCCCCAGAAGTTCCTTCAGCAACTACTGCGCAAGTTCCTCCGGAAAATCCGTCAGTAATTCCTCTGGAATCTCCTTCAGGAATTCCTCCAGAAGTTTCTCCAGGAATTCGTCCAGAAGTTCCTTCATGAACTTCTTTGGAACTTCCTTCAGGAATACCTCCAAAAATTCCTCCAACAATTGCTTCAAAAATATCTTCAACAACTCCTCCGAAAGTTCAGTATTTCTTTCGAAAGTTTTCAGGAATACTTCCGACAGTTCCATCTAAATACCACCGAAAATTCCTCCAGGAATTCATCCGAAAATTCCACCAGCATTTCCTTCAGCTACTTACCCGGAAGTTCCTACTGCAATTTTCCGGAGAGTTCCTTCAACAATTCCTCCGTAAGTTCATTCAAGAATATCTCCGGAAGTTCCTTCAAGAATACCTCCGGACGTTCCTTCAAGAATACTTCCGGAATTTCCTTCAGGAATTCTTCCGAAAGTCCCTTCAGGAATTCCTCCAGATGTTCTATCAGGAATTCTTCGGGAACTTCCTTCAGAAATTCCTCTAGAAGCTAATTAAGGAACTCCTCCGGATTTTCCCTCAGGAATTCCTCTGAAAGTTCCTTCAAGAACTTCTCCCGGACGTTACTTCAGAAATTTCTCTGAAAGTTCCTTCAGCAAATCATCCGAAAGTTCATGTAGCAAGTACTCCGAAAGTTCCTTAAGCAATTTTTACGGAAGTTCCTACATCAGTTACTCCGGTAGTTCCTCTAGAGGTTTCTTCAGGAATTCCTGAAGAAACTTCAGGAGAAATTTCTTGAAGGAATTTCCGGAGGAATTCCTAAAGGAACTGCCAGAAGAACTCCTGAAGGAACTTCCGGAGAAATTCTGGAAAGAACCTCCGGGAAAATTCTTGAAGGAACTTCCGAAGAAATTGCCGAAGGAACTTCAGGAGGAATTGCTCGGGGATTTTCCGGAGGAATTCCTGAAGAAACTTCTGGAGGTATTCATGAAAGAATTCTGGAGGAATTCCTGAAGGAACTTCTGGGAGAGTTTCAGAAGGATCTTCTGAAGGAAATCTTGAAGGATATTCCGAAAGAATTCTTGAGAGAAGTTCCGAAAGAATTCCTGAAGAAACTTTCTAAGGAATTCCTGAAGAAACTTCCTAAGGAATTCCTGAATAAACTTTCTAAGGAATTCCTTGAGGAACTCTTATAGGATCTTCCAGAGGAATTGCTGAAGGAACTCCCAAAGGAATTCTTGAAGGAACTTCCAAGAAATTTCTGAAGTAACTTCCAGATATATTTTTTTAAGAACATGCGGGGGAATTCCTGCAAGATCTTTTGGAGGAATTGCTGAAGGAACTTTCGGAGGAACTTCCGGAGGAATTCCTGGAGGAACTTCCGGAGGAATTCCTGGAGGAACTTCCGGAGGAATTCCTGGAGGAACTTCCGGAGGAATTCCTGGAGGAACTTCCGGAGAAATTCCTGGAGGAACTTCCGGAGAAATTCCTGGAGGAACTTCCGGAGGAATTCCTGGAGGAACTTCCGGAGGAATTCCTGGAGGAACTTCCGGAGGAATTCCTGGAGGAACTTCCGGAGGAATTCCTGGAGGAACTTCCGGAGGAATTCCTGGAGGAACTTCCGGAGGAATTCCTGGAGGAACTTCCGGAGGAATTCCTGGAGTAACTTCCGGAGGAATTCCTGGAGTAACTTCCGGAGGAATTCCTGGAGGAACTTCCGGAGGAATTCCTGGAGGAACTTCCGGAGGAATTCCTGGAGGAACTTCCGGAGGAATTCCTGGAGGAACTTCCGGAGGAATTCCTGGAGGAACTTCCGGAGGAATTCCTGGAGGAACTTCCGGAGGAATTCCTGGAGGAACTTCCGGAGGAATTCCTGGAGGAACTTCCGGAGGAATTCCTGGAGGAACTTCCGGAGGAATTCCTGGAGGAACTTCCGGAGGAATTCCTGGAGGAACTTCGGAGGAATTCCTGGAGGAACTTCCGGAGGAATTCCTGGAGGAACTTCCGGAGGAATTCCTGGAGGAACTTCCGGAGGAATTCCTGGAGGAACTTCCGGAGGAATTCCTGGAGGAACTTCGGAGGAATTCCTGGAGGAACTTCCGGAGGAATTCCTGGAGGAACTTCCGGAGGAATTCCGGAGGAACTTCGGAGGAATTCCTGGAGGAACTTCCGGAGGAATTCCTGGAGGAACTTCCGGAGGAATTCCTGGAGGAACTTCCGGAGGAATTCCTGGAGGAACTTCCGGAGGAATTCCTGGAGGAACTTCGGAGGAATTCCTGGAGGAACTTCCGGAGGAATTCCTGGAGGAACTTCCGGAGGAATTCCTGGAGGAACTTCCGGAGGAATTCCTGGAGGAACTTCCGGAGGAATTCCTGGAGGAACTTCCGGAGGAATTCCTGGAGGAACTTCGGAGGAATTCCTGGAGGAACTTCGGAGGAATTCCTGGAGGAACTTCCGGAGGAATTCCTGGAGGAACTTCCGGAGGAATTCCCGGAGGAACTTCCGGAGGAATTCCCGGAGGAACTTCCGGAGGAATTCCCGGAGGAACTTCCGGAGGAATTCCCGGAGGAACTTCCGGAGGAATTCCCGGAGGAACTTCCAGAGGAAATCCTGGACGAACTTCCGAGGAATTCCTGGAGGAACTTCCGAAGGAATTCCTGGAGAAACTTTCGAGGAATTCCTGGAGGAACTTCCGGAGGAATTCCTGGAGGAACTTCCGGAGGAATTCCTGGAGGAACTTCCGGAGGAATTCCTGGAGGAACTTCCGGAGGAATTCCTGGAGGAACTTCCGGAGGAATTCCTGGAGGAACTTCCGGAGGAATTCCTGGAGGAACTTCCGGAGGAACTTCCGAAGGAATTCTTGAGGGAACTTCCGAAGGAATTCTTGAGGGAACTTCCGAAGGAATTCGTGGGGGAACTTCCAGAGGAATTCCCGGAGGTCATTCCGGAGGAATTCCCGGAGGAACTTCCGGAGGAATTCCCGGAGGAACTTCCGGATGAATTCCTGGAGGAACCTCCGAAGGAATTCCTGGAGGAACCTCCGAAGAAATTCCTAGAGGAACCTTCGAAGGAATTCCTGGAGGAACCTCCGAAGGAATTCCTGGAGGAACTTCCTTCCGCAATTCTTCCGGAAGTTACTCCAGGAATTCCTCCGGAAGTTATTTTAGGAATTTCTTCGGAAGTTTCTTCAAGAATTCCTTCGGAAGTTCCTTCAGAAATTCCTCCGAAAGTTCCTCCAGGAAATCCTCCAAAAGCTCTTGCAGGAATTCCTCCGGATGTTCTTTAAAAAATGTCTCTGGAAGTTACTTCAGAAATTTCTTCGGAAGTTACATCAAGAATTACTTTGGAAGTTCCTTCAGCAATTCCTCTGGAAGTTCCTTTAAGAGTTCCTCAAGGAATTCCTTAGGAAGTTTCTTCAGGAATTCATTAGAAAGTTTCTACAGGAATTCTTTTGAAACTTCTTTCAAGAATTCTTTCGGAATATTCTTCAAGATTTCCTTCGGAAGATCCTTCTGAAACTCTCCCAGAAGTTCCTTCAGGAATTCCTCCAGAAGTTCTTTCAGGAATACCTCCAGAAGTTCCTTCAGGAATTCCTCCGGAAAATCCCCGAGCAATTCCTCCTGAAGTTCCTTCAGCAATTACTTCGGAAGTTCCTTCAAGAATTTTCCCGGAGGTTCTTTCCAGAATTTCTCCGGAAGCTCCTTCAGGAGTTCTTTCGGCAGTTCCTTCAGGAAATCTTCCGGAAATTCCTTCAAGAAATTGCTCCTGAAGTTTCTTCAGGAATCCCTGAAGAAACTTCTGGAGGAACTACCGGAGTAACTGCTGTAGGAACTTCCGTAAAAATTGCTTAAGGAACTTCCGGAGGACTTGCTGCATGAACTTTCGGATGATTTTCTGAAGGAACTTTCAGAGGAATTCCTGAGGGAACATCCGGAGGAGTTCCTAAATTAGCTTCTAGAGGAATTTCTGAAGGAAGTTCCCGAAGAATTCCTGATAGAACATCTGGAGGAATTCCTGAAGGGACTTCCGGAGGAATTCTTGAAGGAAATTCCGGAAGTATTCTTGAAGGAACGTCCGGAGGTATTCTTGAAGGAACTTCCGAAGATATTCTTGAATGAACTTACGGAGGAATTGTTGAAGGAACTCTCCGAAGAATTGCAGTAGGAACTTCCGGGTTAGTAGCTGAAGGAACTGCTGGTGGAATTTTCGGATGAATTCCTGGAGGAATTTTCGGTGGTATTTAGATGGAACTGTCTAAGTATTCCTGAAAACTTTCGAAAGAAATACTGAAGGTTTCGGAGGAGTTGTTGAAGGTATTTTTGAAGCAATTGTTGGAGGAATTTTTGGAGGTATTCTTGAAGGAAGTTCCGAAGGAGTTCATGAAGGAACTTCTGGACGAATTCCTGGAGAAACTTCTGGAGGAATTCCTGAAGGAAATTCCAGAGGAATTACTGACGGATTTTCCGGAGGAACTTCCGCAGTAGTTGCTGAAGGAACTTCTGGAGGAAATGCTGAAGGAACTTGCAGAGGAATTGCTGAAGGATCTTCCGCAAAAATTCCTAAAGGACCTCCAGGAGATATTTCTGAAGGAACTTCCGAAGATATTCCTGAAAGAACTTTCGGAAGAATTTCTGAAAGAACTTCCTAAAAGAACTTCGGGTGGAATTCTTGAAAGAACTTCCGAATGAAATGATGCAGTAAATTCCGCACCGCTTCCTCCGATCACTAATGGTGGGACGTCGGCACGCCGCCACCGCTTACTCAAAATTATTCATCACGCCGCCGCCAATTAAATTGCAATCGGCGCACAGGTCTATCCCGGAACCGGTTCCGGGTGCCTGAGACATGACTAATTAGATTCAAAATTATATTAGAGGCTGGTTTATATTTGAATTTATATTAGAGGCAAAATTATATTCTTGATCTGGTTTTGAAAAGTCGAAATGTGTGTACAACTAACAGCTTTGGTAACGAACTTCAACTTATGAAACAAACTTCAAAACCGCTTTCTTCGATTTCCGGATTTTTCCGTAAGTGGCCAGAAGAAGAATCAAGATCTAAAAAATGTTATCCTACATTTTTTTCATGGTGAATCATGAAGTTTGATATGTCGCATGCTATGTTTTTTTCAAAAACCGGATTTAAGTCTTCTACAGGGTCCCCGGAATTGGTTCCAGGTGTTCCGGGATGTTTGGCTCAACTGGATCGAAAGGATCAAAATTAACAGTAGAAATCTAAAATTAGTTTCAAGATATCTTTCGCCAAAAAATACCGACTCTAACTGGGGACATATATCAGAATACTTCGAAATGTATCATCAGGCATGATACATTTCGAAGTATTCTGATATATGTCACCAGTTAGAGTCCCGGAACTCAATTCCAGTGTGGCCATCATGCATCCAAATTTGTTCAGAAGCATCGCAAATAAGTTTTCTGCATTATACGGGTATAAAAGATGATATTGGTACGAATAACAAACATAAAAGCCAAAAATGTCCTAAATGGCCACCCGACAGACCCCACTGGGATTCCGTATAAATCCGGTGGACCGACATGTCCAATCGATCGATCCTCTGAATCTATGATAATTTCTGGTTCATGCCTGAAAATTTCAAACAAATCGGTCAAAAATTGAATGAATTAGAGCAAAAACATCACTAAAATTTTGATGCACAAAAGAGGTTGGGGATGCAAAAGTTAAGAGAAATCGCATTTGTGTAATAATAACACGCACTACAAAAATTATGATACGTGATAGTACCATATTGATGTATGAAGTCATCATCCTGGTATGATCACGGTTGTGGTATTGGTAGTAGTCTGGCGATCTCGATGTTCCGTCGTCGGGAGAGGCAATGGGTCAAATAGGGGTGAGAATGGGTCACTGTTTCAGCTACTTAGAATGATTGTAGAATAGATTGAATGCATCTGAGGGCAAGAAGATCAAAATATAAGAGACCTCTTTGAACAATTTAATAGAATAATTAGATTCCAAAATTACAAAGATATATTTATGTATCGATCAACCATTTTTGGTATCATCTGTATCAATCACAAAGAGAGATCCTCTTGGGAACATCATGGTTGTCGTGATATGACCACTGTCTGTTAGTGGAGGGAATGGTTTGCAGATAAATTATCATCACCATGCCAATTTTGTTGCTGTAGCAGACATTCTATCGGTCACTACTACTCTATTCGAGAACTAAAGACTTTGAAGAATTATTAGGATTTGAAGCTAGACCAATTCAACCTTTCATTAGACTTGGAAGAACCTTAACATGTTCAGGTCATAAAGGAATCAATTTCCCCCTATATGGGGATCAAATCTCCCGCAAGTTTTGAAAATGCCAAATTTTCTATCTTTCAGCAAAATCGATTTTTTGGTAACTTTCATGGACAAATAATTACTTCCAATGACGTTTTTGAATAGCTTATTAAGTTCTTTATCAAATCCATCAAGAAGCGTGCAAATCGGTGCATGTTACATCGAGAAATATCCTAAACAAAAAGTGGGGATCATGTGTATCCAGTTTCCCCTAAAGTACTGAAGAGTTCTTCCTGATCGTGACACCGGCATATTAACGTACAGCTGTGTTAGCGGATAAACAGGCCGAAACATATGTATAATAAAAGGCTCAAATCACACTTTGTATTAGGTGGATAGGTCTTGCCGCACGGCTAAGGAGGGCCCCTTACTTACTTACTATTTGTTCATACGCATAGTAAAATTTCATACCGAACGCAACGTGTAAGCAAATCGGATGAGAATAAGTGTCAAAAAAGAGTCTTTTGCTATATAGGTTTTACCCGTTGTGTGGCTGGCAAATAAAACACCCTTAACAGAAGGGTACCCGAGTTCCTACAATACTAAAATGCTTATATCTCAGATAATTTTCAACCGATCTATATAATTTTGGGCTCGTTCGATTTGAAACTTTTCCTTCTATCAAGTTGTTATTAAGATGGACCGATTCGGTCGTTCTGATTTCCGGGAAAAGTGCAAACCTTCGATTGGAAATTTCAGAACAGATTCCTCGAGGGGTCGTAGGTGGCCTTGAACATTCTTCTATGGAACATCATAAACATGGATATCGAAATTCTTGAAATTTTCTCAAGCATATGTTCTTGAAGATCTTGAGTACACCCGTTAAGTGTTAAGCCCTACGAACATTTTCTGGTTTCTCTGCGAGTAGTAGGTAGGCAAGAAAAAGCCTTCCCCTCGGATATGTTACCTTGCCGCGGTGGGTCGGCTTACGCCATTAGCACTGAGATGGCAACCAAAGACATATTCTGTCGTGGTGGTATCACATGTTGACTATTTTGTTTGGTGCCGCGTTACATATCTGGCATTGACGCACTAATTTACGGCATTTGCATGTGATCATCGACATCGTGTCTTGGAGCCTTGAATGGTAGTGCAGTCAGGCAGAGGCCTTTTCATCAGTGATAATGATGTGAGTTCTCTTCTTTTCGGCAATACTTTTCTGATGCGTTCCGTAGCCACGCTTACATTTAGCTAGCTAGGCATTTATTGAAAAACAAAGTATTCAAGATATTCGTAGGGAATCGACTGCTGGATTCACTGGGTAGAAGTTTTTTCAAAACTATAGGAACGTGGTGCCAGTTTTATTTTGTTATGCCTCACTTCGAAGAGCAATAATAAAAAATACCACACATTATAATGATGGTATATGAACAATCTTATAACGGCTTCATTCTCGATAATTTTTACAAACAGATAGGCAATAGGCGTGATGAAGCTTTAGCTTCCGACCGAAAAGTGAATCCTATACCTGACCTTGATTAGAACTTAATAGATAATCACCGTAATTAATCAACGATAAAGCTACTTGTTAGGACAGTTTACAGCTATAGGCAACCTTGACAAAAAAAATATAATGGAACAAACTAAGTTCTTTAGCAGTTTCCACTTTTACATTATACAACTTACATTGAGTTTGTAGAGTCGACACAGCTGAAAAACATTGACGAAACAATGACTTAGGTAAACAAAGTGATTTGACGAACGCATAACCTACACTCAGAGCAAACAAAGTCAATTAATTTTCATTCTGCATAAATAAAAGTTAAAAAATAGAACACTAATTCGCAATATTTTTTTTATATTTTCAATGTGGTCACAAAAAGCTAACACATTAAATAACTTATAATTGTACTATATGACTAAGTGGCCTTCAAACCACATCAGATGCTTCTAAGGCAAAAAAGAAGACCACTTTAATAACTAGAAAAACGTTGTACTAGAAATCTTGAAATTATCATTTTAGCCTTTGATCATTGACTAGTTTGCATTCAATTACATTTTGCATTAGTGTCGAGTCGATTCCAAATCCGAACCTCACTTCACCCCATCCTTATCCTACCCCATGGCGTTCAAGTGGTTTGCACGGACTCTTCTGCCATTACCCTCTCCATTATCGGCTTTGGATTGACTTGCGCTCTCATTGCCCCACCAAACGCTGCAAAATGAAAATGAAAATGAAAATGAGTAGTAGGTAGGCAAGAAAAAGGCAAAATAAATGTTTGCGAGTATTTTGCATTGTCTATTTTTCGTTTTGAACCGGGCAGGCTAACCGATTTTCACCACTGCGTGGACTGATTGAAATTTCACCAGCGGCAGTGTGACAGATCGTTTTCAGCCTCTTTCGGAAGTTCCTCCTGGAACTCCTCCGGAAGTTCCTCTAGGAACTCCTTCGGAAGTTCTTCCAGAAACTCCTCCGGAAGTTCTTCCAGGAACTTCTCCGGAAGTTCTTCAAGGAACTCCTCCGGAAGTTCTTCCAGGAACTCCTCCGGAAGTTGTTCCAGGAACTCCTCCGGAAGTTGTTCCAGGAACTCCTTCGGAAGTTGTTCCAGGAACTCCTCCGAAAGTTCCTCCAGGAACTCCTCCGGAAGTTCCTCCAGAAACTCCTCCGGATGTTCCTCCAGGAACTTCTCCGGAAGTTCCTCCAGGAACTCCTCCGGAAGTTCCTCCAGGAACTCCTCCGGAAGTTCCTCCAGGAACTCCTCCGGAAGTCCCTCCAGGAACTCCCCCTGAAGTTCCTCCGGGAACTCCCCCTGAAGTTCCTCCAGGAAGTTCTTCCAGGAACTTCTCCGGAAGTTCTTCAAGGAACTCCTCCGGAAGTTCTTCCAGGAACTCCTCCGGAAGTTGTTCCAGGAACTCCTCCGGAAGTTGTTCCAGGAACTCCTCCGGAAGTTGTTCCAGGAACTCCTCCGGAAGTTCCTCCAGGAACTCCTCCGGAAGTTCTTCCAGGAATTTCTTCGGACGTTCCTCCATTCTAAGGCGAATTTCTAAAATTGATCACTTTTACAGATGTTCTAAAGTTTCTGAAGCACCACGTAGTGGCCTCCTGGGGTCAATTAATGGTTTTTGCAAAGATGTTGCTCTCATTTGATACAAAAATTGGAATTAGTGGCATTTGGCGTTGCTAGAGCAAATGGTGTATAAAAAGTGACGCCAGTCTAGGACGATTTCCGATTTGGTCACTACTCCGGACCACTTGATGGCCAATCGGGCATTCGGGTTCAATTTGTTGTCCTTGCAATGATTTTGCTCTTACAATGCTACAATAAGGGACCTTTGTTCTGAAACTTCTGGAGGGCCACTTATTGAGTGAGCAATGCATTGATTTTGCTCTCACATTGCGTCAACAATCGATTTATTAAAATCGCAGCTTCAAACGACGAACTTGTTCAACTGACCATTTCTCCGGAGGATTTCCGGATTTCTCTCTGGAGGTTCGGAGTGAAGAGAAAGAGATAGAAATAGTGAGTAAGAAATGGAAAGTAAGACGTTTTACTCCTCGCTTCCTACTACTCATTTCTCATTTCTCACATCGCACTTTTCACAATGAAAGCGAGACATAAAGAGGGAGCTGTGAAAAGTTGTTTTTCATTATTTCTATCTTCTCACTTCTCACTTCATATGATATTCTCACTCATATATCATACTTCATAATCTCATGCATATGACCTGCTGCCTAAGGGATCAAGTAGCGTAGTTGGCTACACGTTCGCCTTATAAGCGGACGGTCATTAGGTTCGATTTTCAGCCTCTTCATCTTATCAGTCACCGTAGGTGCAGCTCAAACGGTAGTATTTTGGAGACTGACAAATTGTTCTTCTCGGAGGCATTCCTCCAACATACCCGGATAAATGGTAACCGAACAATGAAACGAGCAATTGAATTCACGATATGAATAAATGGAAACACTGGACTCAAGATGAGATGGACCCGGCAATTGTAACAATAAGGAATGTCTAAAATTAGATTCTGTGTGGTTTCTGTACAGCAGAATACCACAGTAGATCACGGCAGTGTATCGGTAACAAACACAGTGTCCAAACGGCATTTTCGGCTAAATGGCCTATTCGGCCTAACGACTTTTCCGGTCCAATATCCTATCCGGCAAAACGACTTCTCTAGCCAAATGGGGAAGGGACGTTTGGCCGAAAACCTTTCGATCGAATGCTATTTGGCCAATTGGCTATTTGGCTTGCTAGGCCGAAAGTGGTCTGTCCGAGTATACATTTTGGCAGAACAGACCATTAGGCCAAACATCATTTGGCCGAAAGGGTCATACAGCCGATTACATTACAGGTCATTTGGCCACCTATTCATAATGTTCTTCCTTACTGCGCTTCCTCTCTACTTTAAGCTTCAGATGTTATACTCACCGATTAATGCCAAGAAATCAGTTATGATTGGTCATTTGGCCGAATAGCACTTTTCGGCGAATACGTCATTCAGACGAATATGTCATTTGGCTGAAAATGTCATTTGACTGAAACGGTCGTTTAGCAGAAAGCACCATTTGGCCGAAAATTTCGCTTGTCCGAATAGGTAACTGGTAATAGCGAGAAATGAGAAGCCGGTGTGAGGCCTCTCACTTCTAACTTCGCACTTCTCACTTTTCACAGTGAGAAGCGAGTAATGAGGAGTGTAAAGTACGAAGTGAGATGTCTCTCTTCCCATTTCTCACTTCTCGCAATAAGAAGTGGGAATTGGTGATTAAGAAGTGAGAAGTGAGATGTCGAATGACCTGTTTGGCCTTATGACATATTCGGCCTGTTCGACCAATTAACCGTATGTCCTGTTCTGCCAAATGAGCTATTCGGTAAAATGACATATTCGGCAAATGACCTTTTCGGTGGAAAAATGACATATTCGGTCAAATGACCTGTTCTGCCAAATGACATATTCGGCCGAATGACATGTTCGGCAAAATGAGCTATTCGGCCAAATCGCTTTCGGCTGAATGAGTTTCGGCCAAACGACGATTCCCCTTTTCGGCCAAACTGTTTTCGGGTTTTTACCAACCACAGTTTTCTTAGAGAGTGAAGCGCCACAACCTGTGTTTAGTGGGTTCAACAATCGCAGGCTGGCTGGCTTTCTCCCGAGGTTTGGCGTTATGACACCGACACCGACGTGCTCCGTGATCCGTTATGCTTTGGATAACTTTACTTCTCCATAATGCGATCAATGCTGTACTCATCCACTGTTTGTTTGGAGCCCTAAATTGTTCTGTTGGATTGCTAGAATTGAAGCCGTCCTTCGAAAGTTTCTGAGATACGCTCTTTGTTCTCTAAGGTGGCGTGATCCGGATCCGACAAACCTGCCATTGTACGAGAAATGCTGTCGATAAGCATTGAACCACTAGATGTAAGACGCATTTCCGCTCGTACTATGTTTGCTGGAAAGTGGATCAAGTGCCACATTGATTGTCCAGCACTAGTGTAGTAGTAAAATATGTAGGCACTACACGAGTCAAGACGATCTACAGCTAGAGCTTCAAATAGTTCTTCGACATGTTTGGCTTTGACTTATTTAGTTGACGTGTTTCGTCATCGGCTACTAGACTTTTTCTGTAAAGCTGGTCATAATCAATTCGTTCAAGTTATTTTAAAATAAACATTTTTCTTCAGTTGGATTATTCTAATGCACCTCGGAAATAATTATAAGGCGTTCGCTGATTTTCACACAAAATAATTATGTTTGAGGATCAAATTAAAAGGATCAAAGTGAAGCACATTTTTGGCATCTCATTGGGCACATTTTTGGCATCTCAACCAAAAATGACCTAAATTTTTAATTTATGTTTGATTTTTTTTTGTATGCATGTTAACTGTAAAGGCACAAATCTCTCCACGTGTGCATAGACGACATTACAGTCCGCATGCAAGGCGAAATCAATCGCCATCAAAGGATTGAATCCAAAAGAGAATGAAAAAGTCTCACACTTATCATACATAATATACCGTTAGAGACTTTTTTCGCAAGCTGTCATGATAAAGAACTGATTCGGAAGGCTATACTCCATGCTACATTTCTTTTAAAAAGCTCCAAACACGGGGAGCACTTGTTCTGATTATGCATTTCAACTTGTACTACACCAGGGTGTCTACTACCTGGAAAATACCTGCAATTATCATGGAATTCCTGACATAATCAGGGAAATTTTAATACCCGGTGATCATGAGTGAAATTCTCTCAAAAGATGAAAAAAATCCTTTAAAATATTTGAATAAATATACCAATCAAATCTATTGAAAATGTAGTGAACGTTAATGGATCGTTATTCCGCCAAAAACGTTTTGCCATCTTCTGAAGCAGCGGTTCTCAGCCTGGGGTACATGTACCCCGGGGGGTACCTTCGCCGGGCCCAGGGGGTACCTCGGACAAAAATGCATAATGGCGGATTTTAATCAATTTTGATAAAGTTTTAGTTTTTTTTTATTCCAAGATTGTGTACATAATATGCATGTCGATCAGTAACTTAGAGACTATTGAATCCTTCTCTCCACAACCACCACAGTGTAGGACAAAATATCAAAAGGACAGAACGACGAATGAACAAATTTTAAAAACAGAGAGACATGAAGGCTTTTTTTCTCGAAAAGCTCAATTGCTTCGTTGCAAGAGAATTGGAAGCATCCTTCAACGCTTCTCAAAAGCCTCCTTCTAAGCAGCTCGAAGGACTCCTTTCAAGAGGTTCAGAGGCCTTCTTTCAAGAGGCCTGGTAGCCTTCTGTCAAGAGGCCCGGAAGCCTGCTTTCTAGAAGCCCGGTAGCCTCCTTTCAAGAGGCTCGGAAGCCTCCTTTCAAGAGGCCCGGAACCCTTTTTTCAAGAGGCCCGGAAGCCTTTTTTCAAGAGGCCCGGAAGCCTTTTTTCAAGAGGCCCGGAAGCCTCCTTTCAAGAGGCCCGGAAGCTTCCTTCCAAGAGGCCCGGAAGCCTCCTTTCAAGAGGCCCGGAAGCCTCCTTTCAAGAGGCCCGGAAGCCTTTTTTCTAGAAGCCCGGAAGTCTCCTTTCAAAAGGCCCGTAAACCTCTTTTCAATAGGCCCAGAAGCCTCCTTTCAAGAGGCCCGGAAGCCTCCTTTCAAGAGCCCCAAAAGCCTCCTTTCACGAGGCCCGGAAGCCTCCTTTCGAGAGGCCCGAATGCCCCCTTTCAAGAAGCCTGGGAGAGTATTTTCAAAGGCTCAAAAGGCTCCATTCAAGAGGCCCTGAAATATTCTTTCAAAAGGCTCGGAAGCCTCGTTTCAAGGGGTCAAGCGTCCTTTCAAGTTGCTTAGAATCTTCTACTTCTTCTTCTTCTTCTTCTTCTTCTATGGCTCTAAATTCCAACTGGAACTTGGCCTGCTTTTCCACTTAGTATTCTATTAGATTTTCCTCAGTTATTAATTGAAAGCTTTCTATGCCCGCCATTGCATTAGTATGTATCTTGTGTGGCAAATACAATGGATACACTGTTCCCAGGGAGTCGAGAATGTTTCCCATCCAAAAAAATCCTAGATCACACTGAGAATCGAACTCACCATCTCCAGATTGGCAATCCTAAGCCTTTACTTGCAACACAGACAAACAGACATAACTCATGGAATATTTCCCGATAAAATTCATCGTCGCACGAACACTAACGACATCTGTTGTTTACGTCGACTTAGGCAAATCACAAACCAGGTGGCGGTAGTGAGCAAACGTCAAACTCGAGCATAACCGATTGGTGCGCCGCGGTCGGTCAATTGGCGAACTAATGATTATTTGAATTGACCGATAAATCAGTGAACGATGGAAGAATCTCGAGTGTTATGTCTGTTTGTCTGTGCTTGCAAGATTACTGGAGACTGGAGAGTTGCTTAGAATCTTACCTTTAAATGGCTTGAAAGCCGTTTTTCAAGAGGTTCGGAATCTTCTCTTCAAGAGCCCGATATAATGAACATTTCAGCCAAATTTATGGAGAGCCATATACCCCGTTAATTTTCAGTACCATTTTTTATTTATCTTATGAGTTACACTTATTTTCATTTACAGCTAAAAATAGGGGGTACCTCAATTGATACAAAAGGTTGAGAACCGCTGTTCTAAAAAATAGCAGAAGCGTTTTCCGAAGTATTTTACAGTAAAGCACTAATAGAACGCCAGTGGCGCTGTAACCATTGAAATTATTCTGCCAAAATATGGTTAATATCCTATTCAGATTACGATTAGATTATTTATCGTAATAAATATCGTGTTAAAGCTGAGAAAGAAAATTGAATGTATGGGGATGGTATCAGGTTGTTGTTTATTATGATATTTATGATCATAAATAGCGTAATCTGGATAGGTTATAACTTGACCGTTTGACACTTATAGTACCGGTACCTTGGCTGCTAGCAAACTAAATGTTGGTCACGCGAACAGTTATAAGGATGTTAGGCATGAGTACGTTAGGCATAAAGGCTGTTAAGCATAAAATGCCCCAAAAACAGCCCACGACATAAAGAAGGTATTATGCCTAACGTCATGGACCCAGCAATCTCATATTTTTGCATCAACACATTTCCTGAAGGACTTTTCGTAATAAGTTCTGGAGGATTTCCTGAAGAAATTCCTAAACATTTTTCCGGAACATTTCATTAAGAAGTTTTCTTAAATTTCTTTAAAAAAAACAGCTGAAATAAAATTCAAAGAGATTTCCGATAGAATTCTTAACCAAGTTGCCAAAGAATTTTCTAAAATAAATTTCAGAAGAATATCTGAAGAAATCTGCAGAGTATTTCATAAAGGTATTTCAGAGGAATTTTCACAAGGCAAACACCTAAATAAATTAAAAAAAAAATCGTAAGGGAATCGCCAAATGCATCTCTGAAGAAATTTCCGAAACAATTCCTTGAGATGTTTTTTCAAGTTTTAGCAAAGAAATTTTCAAATTACATCCTGGAGGAAGTTCTGAAGCAATTCTTAAAATCCGGAGGATTTTTCGATTGAATCTATAGAGAAATTTTCAAAGGAATTCCTGGAGGAATTTCCTATGTGATTCCTGAAGGAATTTTGATTGAATGGCTGAAGCAATTTCTGGGTGAAATTGCGAAGGAATTCCTGGAAGAATTTCTTAAGTATTTTATAACATTGTTTTGAGAAGCCACCAAAATATTTTTTAAAATAATATTTACTTTTGCAATATTTACTTTTTTGAATTAATTATTTTGCTGCTATGCAAAATCTATGCAAATTATTCGTACAGATTTTGATAGTTTGCTTCTACAAATCAAAAACAAACAATAATGGACTGAATCGGTAGCTATATGGGCATAACAACTCAGCAGGCTGTAACAGATGTATATTCTGAGAACACTGAGCGTCATTTCATATATAAAAAAAAATCTTTGTGAATGCTTTGTTTCCGGTTTTCCGAACAAAAAAGAATTGCCTTCCTACTCACCCGATTTGGATTGAATTTATCATTCGGTATGGTCTATCTTGAAATCAACAGCCACCAAAACACCGAACATATTATCGAGACATTTGAAATCATTTCACAATTGTCAAACATGTGTGAAAAGTATCTGTTTAGAAACGTGCGGCCATCGTGAATTTTTTCCAACACGATCGAAGGCGTACGACTCAGGATACAGGGGTCACTTTAATGTAAACAAATTCAGCTTGGTTTATGTAGTCCTATTATAATAACATGTAATGCATGCTGGTTTTTAATTTATTCCAAAAAATATTTAAAAACCTGTCTTGTTGTACGGGTAATTTTCAGACACCCTCTATATGGCACGTTGGTTTTTGCCTGGAAATTAATGTAAAACACCTGGAAAAAAAACCTGGAAAATCAAGGAATTTTGTTTTTACAGATGAGTAGACAGCTATGCGGTCCTTAACACAAAATGAGCGAGAACAAAGCGAAAATCGTCACTTTATGTGAGGACTGCCTATCCGATTCTGTTTTTTCGCGCTTGTATACAAGTTTGATAAATTGTTTTGTTTTTCCCTTAGGACGGTTCGTAAGTATATTGATGAATATATTTTATTACTTTTACAGCATATACTGTTATTGACAAACGCTCTATATTGTCGAATAGAGCTCCCTATTATTTACCTTTCCCACTAACACAAATTTTCCTTCCCGAGACATCTATGAAGGTAGTATGGGTTCCCTGCATCTTCACTAGTAGATGTTGAACTAACATTCCTTCCCTTCCTTCCGTGATTGTAAGGACGTGGCCAGGTATACAACTGCTACTGTATAGGAAAAGGTACTAATCCCAAGTACCAATTTGCGACAATATACAGTAGATTGCTCAATTCAAGCTCTGTCTGGTAAGGGGGCGGGTGTCGCGGGAGAGGGTTCTTTTCGTCGACTTCCCCTCATTTGAATGGAAGGGACAGGCAGGGAGTTTCTTTGCAGTTTATCACCTCAGAATGCAAGTTCGCATTGTTTTCTTTCGTTCTGAAGTGATAAACCAGAGAGAGATCTGCTGCTTGTCACTTTTGTTTAAGGGAGAGGGGGTCGACGGGGAGAGTCTTCTCTTGCGACATTCGCCCTTATTCCGGATGGAGCTTGAATTGAGCATTGTATAGCCACCCACGATTTGTACAATCACATATGCTATGCTATGCTATGCTATGCTATTGTATACAAGTTTGATAAATTTGTTATCATGGCTTGGTATGATTCGGAACAGTTTTTGCCTTTCATTTATCGTTGTTTGTTATCTATTGAGAATGATTTCTTCAATCCCTGGTCACACCTTTTTTGGAAGGAGAAGGCTTTGGTCTTAGATTCTTTCTTGGCCTTCCCTTTCTCGCCTAATAAGCACGTTTTGTTATTGTTTGGCTTGAGCAGGCTCTCGAAGTATCAGAAGCATCTGTTTCAGTTCCGTGCTGATGTTGTTTCAACTTTCAACCACGGATGAACTCGATGATCGCTCGACGACAAGCTGCATTCTGGGTAGTGGTTGCCAATTGGGCTGCCAATTGTGCTGATAACCTGGCTATCGGTTGCCATGTTTGACGAAGTGCTAGAGCCGGAGTCACTAGTCACTCCACTCTCCACCCTATTCGGGGGAAACCAAATGGAATCCCTTTTTGCGTTTGACGTGCCCCACAAGGATTATTAACTATGGTGCTCAATGAACACTAAGTTTGCGACTAGTTGTACGATGAGAGATTCGAGAGGTTATCGGTGTCAAAAAGTAGTTGGTGAACCAGAGTTTCGTCGTTGAGTGGCTCGAATTAAAATCAAACAAGGCGGTGATTGCACCATGGTAAAAGGGTGGAATAGAAATGTACACAGAAAAAAATTCCATGGTAACGGTTACTATTTTGTAGACTACGCCATGTTTTTAAAACAACCACAAATTTTCAGTTAAATTAACCACGCATTCGGACAAATTCACCACTGATTCAGTTCATGCTACAACATTCCACCAGGACCACAGTTGATTTTTACTGCGCGCATGGTAAAATCAAACGGGTTTGTTGTCTGCTGAAAATCGTCGGTGCATATTCTTAAATTAACCCTCGGAATGGTAGTTTCGACCGCAACATTTTTTTGTGTGTAGATATTGTACCGGCAAAGTGGGAAAAGACTAGCGAGACTTGTCGGAGACGATGCAAACCAATTTAAAATCTGCAGAAACTTCTAAAAATCCACAAACTTATCTAGAAACCTTTTAAAATGCTCTCAAAAATAGGCAGACTACTGGATATTTAAACAATCTAAGCTTATCATGTGGCTCTCCTTAGCCGTGCGGTAAGATGCGCGGCTACAAAGCAAGACCATGCTGAGGGTGGCTGGGTTCGATTCCCGGTGCCGGTCTAGATAATTTTCGGATTGGAAATTGTCTCGACTTCCCTGGGCATAAAAGTATCATCGTGTTAGCCTCATGATATACGAATGCAAAAATGGTAACTTGGCTTAGAAACCTCGCGGTTAATAACTGTGGAAGTGCTTAATGAACACTAAGCTGCGAGGCGGCAATGTCCCAGTGGGGGATGTAATGCCAACGAAGAAGAAGCTTATCATGTCACTGTTCTCCTAACCATTCTCTTTTCCTCTTACTTATTCCAGCTGCACGAAAACCGACCAGTACGCAGCCGGGTGCACTGCCGTTTCACCGACACCATTCCAGATGGAGCTGGCCACGGCTCTCGATCCGGCGCGAGACCTCCAGCGGTTGCACTCGCTCATCATGGCGAACTTCCACGGGCTAGAGGAGCTTGACTCGACGCTGACGGCCGCTTGCGAGGATCCGGGTGCCGCGCGCAAGACCATCAAGAAGCTGAACGAAATTGCCAACACGCTCGAGCGGATCCACCGGAATTACAAGACGATGCTCGCGCGGGAGATGCGCTACGGCAGCCGGCAAGCCCCAATCGGCGATGATAATTATCTGCACACGTCCCGCATGATAGCGGCGGCTGCGGCCAGCAGCGGAGCCGGAAACCTAGCGGCCACGACAGCAGCCGCCGTGGCCCCTTCTTCCATGCTGTCGTCCTCGCCGCATTATGACAAATCACCTCCCGGTCTGTTCCATCGCAACCATCCGCTGCGGAGTTCGGACAATGAACGTTTCTCTCAGTGTTAAGTTTTACACCACCTCACCCCATCTTCCCTCCCCACCTTTTTGTATGTTTCGCTGTATTTAGTAGGAAAAGTTAATTTATTTATGTTTTTCTTTTAAATCCCTTTTCGTGTATTTAATGACATTTTAAATTTAGGAAATTGGACATTTTGCCAGTTTGGAAGCAACCAGCAAAAATCCTCATAGCCTTCCCGTTGTATTTGTAAGCTTTAACACAAACGATAATTTTATCAGAAAAATGCAAACAAACGTGTAAAACAAGTAAAATATTTAATGCGTCGTGCACAAAGCAGATGTTCGTTTTTCTTACGTTCGAACGTAAATTGTAAAGAGATCAAAGTTATTTGTACAGTTTAGTAGATTCATAATAATCCCGACCGGCACTGCCCATAATCACATCTTTGTTCCACACGGATAGGAAATCCAGCAAAGATGGGACTGATATGCGATTATAGGCGTAGGATACCATTCACTATGTCACCAACTCAATCACCACAGATAAGCATTATATTATTTCTGCACCATCATAAATACATCTGCACCACTTTATTGCGATTAACACTGGAGCACAATTAGAATACGTATACCTGGAATTCGGCAAACTATAAGAAAACTGTTTTTCAGTCCATGTACAATATTGACAAAGACTGCATATCATAGAAAAGATTGATGTTTAAAGTTCTAAGGAAGATATGTCAATTTGGCTTGCAAATCGATATGAATTTGATAATGTTAAAAAGTGTTTTTTGGCAATATCATTCAAACGCTGTGCATCGCTCAACGTTGGCAGTTCGTTCATCTACATCTTTTGAATGGAGTCAATATTCTTGATATGCAGTCGCCGTCATTGCGCAATCTCAATTATTTTATTTTTTGATTCGATGAAAACGTTTAGAGTGAAGTAAAAGAAAACAAAAACCATTGAAATCTTTGATGAGAAGGGTTCCCAATTTTTGCCTACCTACCTACTACATTCGGTAATGCTGGAGATTGTTGTGTTCCCTTGGATTCGAGGATGCTGTTTAGAATTCGTCACCCGGACGGCTCAATATTTGAGCCACGAGACGAGCGATAGCTTTGACTATAAAGAAGCGATAGTAAGTTTCCTGTCTTTTGCTTTGGTTTCTATGACTTAGTTGCTATTATTAACTGTGGACACAAATTGAACTTAAAGATGCAGACCATAATTATGACAACCCGCAGAAGGACTGCTGCTGAGTATCTAATACCTATCTCTAGTTTTCAAAAATCCATTTATAAATAAAATACAACCAGATGCAAACAATTCAGATTCGACAGACTCAAGTACTCAATGTGGAAGTGATAATATCAACAGCCAGAATAGGGTCTATTATGTACTTCGAAGTTTTTTTTAACATAAACTACGTCTAAGGGGAAGATTATATTATTGTCTTTATTAGGGAGACTTTCAGCCCGAGGCTGGCTCGTCTCCGTAAGGGGAAGGTTTTTTCTTTTCGTTTACTTTAAATCCATTTATTTTTCATTTTTAAGGCCAACAATGTTTTTTTTAAACGAATTTGATAACCCAATTGATTATACAAGCGGTTTAATTGGATCCTGATCGGATTGCAACCAACGATCCCTGAACCGATCCTTACAATCACCTCGTTAAGTGTTTTGATACCGGCCAGACGGTGGACCTCGGATGTTCTTGTCCTGGGAGGAGTGTTGAGGATCATCCCCAGGAACTTGTTTTGCACTCGTTGGAGTTTCAGATTATGAGTTTTAGCGCAGCTCTTCCAGACCGGAATGGCATATGCCATATGCCATATTCAGGGACGTTGGTTCTGCCTGCGAATGATA
This sequence comes from Armigeres subalbatus, assembly GCF_024139115.2. Taxonomy (NCBI): domain Eukaryota; kingdom Metazoa; phylum Arthropoda; class Insecta; order Diptera; family Culicidae; genus Armigeres; species Armigeres subalbatus. Next base: position 104,744,248 of record NC_085141.1, on the reverse strand, counting down.
TTTCGTAAACGGGTCAAATCATCAATGGGTATCAATGGTTAGGGTTTTGCTTACCTGCCGTGATGTTGTTGGGACTTGTATTTTACGTTTGGCCGGATGACGCTGGAAGTCCATGTTGTCGTTGACGCACCTTTGGAACCGACCCCAGTCGACTCGATGGTAGTTACACCGGGACTGCTGATGCCGATCAACCGAGGAGCCCACTTCCGCCACTACCGGAAAGTGATCCGAGCTGAGCTTCTGGCAGACGAGCTATTTAAACACGGTGGTGAGGCACTGGCTAGAGCGCTGCACTGGGTCATTACCAAGATTTGGGAGGAGGAAGTTTTGCCGCAGGAGTGGATGGAAGGTGTCGTGTGTCCCATCTACAAAAAGGGCGATAAGCTGGATTGTAGCAACTACCGCGCAATCACATTGCTGAACGCCGCCTACAAGGTACTCTCCCAAATTTTATGCCGTCGACTAGCACCAACTGCAAGGGAGTTCGTGGGGCAGTACCAGGCGGGTTTTATGGGCGAACGCTCCACCACGGACCAGGTGTTTGCCATTCGCCAAGTACTGCAGAAATGCCGCGAATACAACGTGCCCACACATCATCTATTCATCGACTTCAAAGCCGCATATGATACAATCGATCGAGACCAGCTATGGCAGCTAATGCACGAACACGGCTTTCCGGATAAACTGACACGGTTGATCAAAGCAACGATGGATCGGGTGATGTGCGTAGTTCGAGTTTCAGGGCATTCTCGAGTCCCTTCGAAACCCGCAGAGGGTTACGGCAAGGTGATGGTCTTTCGTGTTTGCTATTCAACATCGCTTTGGAAGGTGTAATACGAAGAGCAGGGATTAACACGAGTGGTACAATTTTCAATAAGTCCGTCCAGCTATTTGGTTTCGCTGACGACATAGATATTATGGCACGTAACTTTGAGAAGATGGAGGAAGCCTACATCAGACTGAAGAGGGAAGCTAAGCGGATCGGACTAGTCATCAACACGTCGAAGACGAAGTACATGATAGGCAGAGGTTCAAGAGAAGACAATGTGAGCCACCCACCGCGAGTTTGCATCGGTGGTGACGAAATCGAGGTGGTAGAAGAATTTGTGTACTTGGGCTCACTGGTGACTGCCGAAAATGACACCAGCAGAGAAATTCGGAGACGCATAGTGGCTAGAAATCGTACGTACTTTGGACTCCGCAAGACGCTTCGATCGAATAGAGTTCGTAGCCGTACCAAACTGACAATCTACAAAACGCTAATTAGACCGGTAGTCCTCTACGGACACGAGACCTGGACGATGCTCGTGGAGGACCAACGCGCACTTGGAGTTTTCGAAAGGAAAGTGCTGCGTACCATCTATGGTGGGGTGCAGATGGCGGACGGTACGTGGAGGAGGCGAATGAACCACGAACTGCATCAGCTGTTGGGAGAACCATCCATCGTTCACACCGCGAAAATCGGACGACTGCGATGGGCCGGGCACGTAGCCAGAATGTCGGACAGTAACCCGGTGAAAATGGTTCTCGACAACGATCCGACGGGCACAAGAAGGCGAGGTGCGCAGCGGGCAAGGTGGATCGATCAGGTGGAAGATGACTTGCGGACCCTCCGTAGACTGCGTGGTTGGCGACGTGTAGCCATGGACCGAGCCGAATGGAGAAGACTCTTATATACCGCACAGGCCACTTCGGCCTTAGTCTGAATAAATAAATAAATAATTCTGGCAGACGACCGGCTGCGAGTACAGGTGATGATGTACAGGTCTATCGTTGCATGGGCTCCGGACCGACTCAGCCGAGTAGGGGAATCCGGGCTCAGGATCGTGTGGTGGCCTTCCTCCAGATGATACCGTTTCTATTGCCGCGACTGTTGACCCAGACTTGATGCTTCGCGTGCAAGTCACCGGCAACAATATACAGACCTTATATCAGCGTAAGCTTCCCTCCGAAGGGCTGCCGATGATCCATCTTTGGTTTTGGCTTGATTTGGGCAGTACGCCGCAATGAGCGTGATTGTGCCGACAGAAGTGGAAACTTCGACACCGATGGTCTCGATGATGCTTAACTGGAAAATTGGCAGCCGGCGACAGATGATGTTGTAGCGAAGAGGGATGGTAACACCACTTCTCCTGGTGGGCGGTCGAGTCGCAAGATACGAATTTCCGAGGTGTAGACGTTTGCGTTTCGGTGATGAACACGTATATTTCCTTATCCTCAAGAAAAACCTTCAGCTCGATGATTTTGCTCTTGAGCGATCAAGCATTCCAGCTGCGGATTGGAATCACTCGTCGGGGAGCCACCATGGCCGGATAGTTTACCCCGTTGAGTGCAGGTACACAGTTCTTCTTCGGCAGGGTTCTGGTGGAAGCCTTATTCCAGATTTTCAGGAACTCCGCTAGCTTTGGACAGTCCATGATTGTAGCCCGATGTTTGTCGCCACAGTTGGCGCACTTGGGATCAGCTACCTCCATTTTGTCGTACTTGTCGGTCGGATCAGTCTCGCCATGCGGTAGTTCCTGGTGCAGTGTCCGAAGTTGTAGCAGTTGGTGCACTGCGTGATGTCTCGGTGAACTGGACGATATCGCTCCCAGTCATCGACGATGTAATTTATAACGCGGATTAGCTTCAGGTCCTTACAGCGTGTAGAGTCGTGTTCCAAATGGACCAGGTAAAGGCTGGTTTACAGTTCGGAAAACGAGCCCGCCGGATTTGTTACGGGATTTTGCTCCGGGTTTGTCAGGGAAAATTTTCCGCCGATAAGTCTCCACTGTCAAAACATTTTCCGTGCTTGAGTTTACACTTCGGGGTTTTGGTTCGGATTTCTTTATACAAGAGGTGGAAAAATAACGAGAAGAGGGAGATATAACGAGAGAAAGGGAGAGAATGAGTGAGAGAGAGCGATTGAGTGGGAGAGAAAGAGGAAATGAGTGAGTGAAAATGAGTAAACGAGAGTGGGTGAGTAAGTCAAAGTGAGTGAGTGAGTGAACGAGTGATTGAGTGAAAGTGAGTGAGTGAGAATTCGTGAGTAAGTGAGAATGAGTGTGTGAGGTTGAGTGAGTGAGTGAGAATGAGTGTCTGAAAGTACGTGAATGAGAGAGAGTGAGTGAGTGAGAAAGTGCTCACTTTTCACTTCTCACTTCTTAGTACTCATTTCTCACTTTACTTTTTTTACTTCTCTTTCTCAATTCCCACTTCTCACTATTCATTCCACTTCTCACAACTCATTTTTTCACTTATCATTCTCATTAGTCACTTTTCAATTTTCTTTTCTCACTCTTCATAACTCACTTCATACTCTTCACTTCTCGCGCCTCATTCTAACTACTCATTACACTACTAATTTCTCCCTACTCAACTCTTACTTCTAATTGTATACTTCTTACTTCTTATTCTCACTGCTCATTGCTTATTGCTTTTTTACTCATTTTTTTTATTTCTCGCTCATTATTCCTTAGTTTTCTCTTCACACTTCTAACATTTCTCACTTTTCACTATCCACTTCACTAAATTCTTCCCATAATAAATTTCCGTCATAGATTACACATTTCCCGTGCGGAATCAATTCAAACGAAATTGTTTCCCCGCGGGATTTGCATCTCTACACATGGGATTTTTAACAGTACACTTTTCCCGCGATTGGGTTTACACTTCAGGAAAATATTTTTTCGTGTAGACTTCTGCTCCTGTCACGGGAAACGCAAATCCCGCTCCCATTTAAACTACATGGGAGACCAAATCCCGGGACACGTTTTCCGAACTGTAAACCAGCCTTAAAGCTGGTCGCGATATGTTTTCGCCTTGTAATGACGAGCGATCTTGAATCTTCTGAAGTGCCTTCTTTCTGGTATTGCAGCAACTAGTCCATATTGGCACAGCATACAACATGGCTGGTCTAAAAATGTTTAGATTCTCTGTTTATAAGTGAAATCTACTTAATATATTTGTCACATTTGGCTTGAATGCCTTAATATGATTTTTAAAAGTTAATTTTTGATCTAACAGGTGTTCTAAATATTTAGCTTCGCTAGACCAATTAATTGGAACCCCATGCATAGTGACAATACACCCAATATTTTTTACACGGTTGGTATTCTTTAATTTCTCGGTTAACCTAATTTTCCACAGCCTTTTAAATACCACCTGAATTTTCTTTGATTTTTTGTGATTTTTTTCATGGGGTTAACTCATAGTTTCATCAACGCTAAAGGTCGTAATCAGCTAAAACCTACCCGTGTAAAAACAGATCCGGGTGTATGGCATATGTGGGAAAATTATAAGCAGAGTTTTGGAAGCATTCGGCGAAATTTTCCATGTTTGCAGGTAAGTGGTAAAGATATCCAAACTTTTTGCAATCTACTACAAAAGACACGAAGGCTTCGCCCTTTGGATGAGAGGCCCGATTCATCTGCATACAAAGATTTTTGACACCCTAGTGGTAAGTCCAGGCTATTGACATCCTATTGTTTAGCCCATCGCCAAATCGTAGCCAGGATGTCCCGGGATATATATTTTTTTTCATACTGCGTTTCAATGATGACAGCGGGCTATGTCTATTGATGATGATGACACCGCGCTTGGGTAAATCAGTCGCAAGTAAAAATGTTATACAATATGGGCCCCAGTTTGCTGCCTTGGGGAACACCAGCTCTTACAAGTAATCTATCAGATTTCGAATTCTGATAGTTTACCTGCAGTGAGCGAGCAGATAAATAATTTTGGATCAGTTTAATAATGTACAGAGGAAAATTAAAACCTTCATGCCAAACACTGTCAAATGCATTCTCTACATCAAGAAGAGCAACTCCAGTCGAATATCCTTTAGATTTGTTGAGCCGAATTAAATTCGTTACTCTTAATAACTGATGGGTGGTTGAATGCCCATGGCGAAAACCAAATTGCTCATCAGCAAAAATATAATTGTCATTAATATGAACCATCATTCTATTTAAAATAATCTTTTCAAACAGTTTGCTTATTGAAGAAAGCAAACTGATTGGGCGATAACTAGAAGCCTCAGCTGGATTTTTGTCCGGCTTCAAAATTGGAACAACTTTGGTGTTTTCCATTTATCTGGGAAGTATGCCAATTGAAAACATTTGTTAAATATATTAACCAAAAAGGATAAAGAGCTCTCAGGAAGTTTTTTGATAAGTATGTAGAAAATACCATCATCACCCGGGGCTTTCATATTTTTAAATTTTCTAGTAATAGATCTCACTTCATCCAAGTTTGTTCCCAACGAAGGGTCAAAAACATTCTCTTGATTGAGAATGTCTTCGAAACTCCGTGTAACCTTATCCTCAATTGAACTAGTGAGACCTAGACTAAAATTATGGGCACTCTCGAACTGCTGAGCAAGTTTTTGAGCCTTTTCGCCATTTGTTAATAAAATTTTATTTCCCTCTTTAAGCACTGGAATTGGCTTTTGAGGTTTTGTTAATAAAATTTTATTTCCCTCTTTAAGCACTGGAATTGGCTTTTGAGGTTTTTAAGAATTTTCGTTAATTTCCAAAAGGGTTTCGAACTGGGATTTAACTTCGAGACATTATTCTCAAAGCTGGTATTTCTCATAATAGCGAAACGTTTTCATTTGGCAAATCTCGCCAAATAACTTTCAACGCGGGATTGCGAGTTCTTTGGTATTGCCTTCGCCTCACATTTTTAAGACGGATCAGTAGCTGAAGATCGTCGTCAATAATAATGGAGTTGAATTTAAATAATTTCACATTTAGGAATTGTAATGCCTCTGGCTTCGACAATTAAATTTGCCAAAGATACGAGAGCATTATCAATATCACTTTTGATATCGAGAGGAATATCAACATCAAAATTCCTATCAATATGCGTTTTATATAAATCCCAATCAGCTCTATGATAATTAAAAGTAGAGCTGATTGAATTAAAAATGGCTTCTTGTGAGATTTCAAATGTCACAGGAAGGTGATCAGAATCAAAGTCAGCATGAGTTACCAATTGGCCACACAGCTGACTTGAATCCGTTAAAACTAAATCAATTGTCGAAGGATTTCGAGTGGATGAAAAACAAGTTGGGCCATTGGGATATTGAATAGTATAATATCCCGCAGAACAATCTTCAAATAAAATTTTGCCGTTGGAGTTGCTTTGAGCATTATTCCATGAACGGTGTTTGGCATTGAAGTCACCAATTACGAAGAATTTTGATTTGTTGCGAGTCAGAATTTGAAGATCAGCTTTCAACAAATTCTTTTGCTGCCCATTGCATTGAAAAGGCAAGTAGGCTGCAATGAAGGAAAATTGTCCAAAATTTGTTTCAACAGAAACTCCCAAGGTTTCAAAAACTTTGGTTTCGAACGAAGAAAAATAATTTATGTTTGATACATACGTCTATTAATGACAATGGCGACCCCACAACAGGCGCTGTCAAGACGATCATTCCGGTAAATAAGATAATTTGGATCTCTTTTGATGAAAAGCCCAGGTTTTAAATATATGCGGGCAGCAGGGACTATGTCCAAGGGCTTGACGATCCCTCCCCAGGCCATCTGCGAGTTGTGGGGCTTGCCTAGGATGTGGTGGGGTTTGACAGTGGGCCCTGTTAAACCTCTATAAAAAGCTGCATGTATCCGCAAGTAGGCCCCACCAAAGCGACCGTGTGCCGCTCAAAGCGCACAAGCCCAAGTCCTGGTGTTAGGTGGGACGCTAAACAGCCCTGACACGACGGCCCTCCGACGAGACAGGAGGTTTGCGCAGGCCCAATAAGCCGCCTCGACCAATAATTACGAACAATATAAGAGATAATGCGACTCGATATAATCGGCAAACCCCTAGGCGACGAATACAGGATCACGATTGGAAGCTTGGAACATGGAATTGCAAGTCGCTAGGTTTCGCAGGTTGCGACAGGATGATCTACGATGAATTACATCCCCGCAACTTCGACGTCGTGGCGCTGCAGGAGATTTGCTGGACAGGACAGAAAGTGTGGAAAAGCGGACATCGAGCGGCTACCTTCTACCAAAGCTGTGGCACCACCAACGAGCTGGGAACCGGCTTCATAGTGCTGGGTAAGATGCGCCAACGCGTGATTGGGTGGCAGCCAATCAACGCAAGGATGTGCAAGCTGAGGATTAAAGGCCGTTTCTTCAACTATAGCATCATCAACGTGCACTGCCCACACGAAGGGAGACCTGACGACGAGAAAGAAGCGTTCTACGCACAGCTGGAGCAGACATACGATGGATGCCCACTGCGGGACGTTAAAATCGTCATCGGTGACATGAACGCACAGGTAGGAAGGGAGGAAATGTATAGACCGGTCATCGGACCGGATAGTCTGCACTAGGGTGGCTCAAAAAACACTTTTTCAAATTTTTTGATGGGCCGCCCTCTTATTCGGTTCTATTTAATGCCCTGATGCTCTGGAATTTCAGCCAAATCAGTCAACGTTTGGGCGGTGCTAAACTGGTTGGAAAAGTGTATGCAGAAACATCCAAAAACAGTGATTTGCAGTTGGACGGCACAATTTACGATGAAGAACCATGATACTCATTCAGTTGTTGTAAAATAAAGAACAGAATGTTTTGCTGAAAACCGCGAGAAGATTAGAGTTTATTAGGCAAAGATATTAGCATTTTACTGGAGTGTTGTAGGGGTGAATTTATTTCTTTTCAAGGGTAAAAGAAACGAAATTTGTTCAAACCCCACTGCAGAGAAATGCTAATAACTTAGCCGGGCAAACTCGAATCTTCTCGCGGTTTTCTGCATAACATTCTGTACTAAATTCTCCAAGATCTAAATGAGTATCATAGTTCTTCATCGTAAGTTGTGTAGTCCAGCTGCAATTTACTGTTTTTGGATGTTTCTGCATACATTTTTCCATATAAACTTCCAACGAGTTTAGCACTGGCCAAACGTTGACCGATTTGGCTGAAATTTTGTCCAGAGCATCAGGGCATCAAATAGAACCGAATAAGAGGGCGGCCCATCACAAAAATTGAACAAAGTTTTTCCCATACTAATTTGAGCCACCCTAGTCTGCACACCGTATCGAATGACAACGGCCAACGATGCATAAACTTCGCAGCCTCCCGCGGAATGGTAGTCCGAAGCACCTTCTTTCCTCGCAAAAATATCCACAAGGCCACATGGAGATCACCTAACCAAGAAACGGAAAACCAAATCGATCACGTTCTAATCGACGGTAAATTCTTCTCCGACATCACGAATGTCCGCACTTACCGCAGTGCGAATATTGAATCCGACCACTACCTCGTTGCAGTATGCCTGCGCTCAAAACTCTCGACGGTGTACAACACGCGTCGAAGTCGGACGCCGCGGCTTACCATTGGGCGGCTACAAGACGGTAGACTAGCCCAAGAATACGCGCAGCAGCTGGAAGTGGCACTTCCAACGGAAGAGCAGCTAGGCGCAGCGTCTCTTGAAGATGGCTGGAGAGATATTCGATCCGCCATTGGTAGCACCGCAACCGCTGCACTAGGCACGGTGCCCCCGGATCAGAAAAACGACTGGTATGACGGCGAATGTGAGCAGTTAGTGGAAGAGAAGAATGCAGCATGGGCGAGACTGCTGCAACACCGCACGAGGGCGAACGAGGCACGATATAAACAGGCGCGGAACAGACAAAACTCGATTTTCCGGAGGAAAAAGCGCCAGCAGGAAGATCGAGACCGTGAAGAAACGGAGCAACTGTACCGCGCTAATAACACACGAAAGTTCTATGAGAAGTTAAACCGTTCACGTAAGGGCCACGTGCCACAGCCTGATATGTGTAAGGACATAAACGGGAACCTTCTTACGAACGAGCGTGAGGTGATCCAAAGGTGGCGGCAGCACTACGAAGAGCACCTGAATGGCGATGTGGCAGACGAACATGGCGGTATGGTGATGGACCTAGCAGAACGCGCGCAGGACATGATTTTACCGGCTTCAGATCTCCAGGAAATCCAGGAGGAGATTGGCCGGCTGAAGAACAACAAAGCCCCTGGGGTTGACCAACTACCAGGAGAGCTATTTAAACACGGTGGTGAGGCACTGGCTAGAGCGCTGCATTGGGTCATTACCAAGATTTGGGAGGAGGAAGTTTTGCCGCAGGAGTGGATGGAAGGTGTCGTGTGTCCCATCTACAAAAAGGGCGATAAGCTGGATTGTAGCAACTACCGCGCAATCACATTGCTGAACGCCGCCTACAAGGTACTCTCCCAAATTTTATGCCGTCGACTAGCACCAACTGCAAGGGAGTTCGTGGGGCAGTACCAGGCGGGTTTTATGGGCGAACGCTCCACCACGGACCAGGTGTTCGCCATTCGCCAAGTACTGCAGAAATGCCGCGAATACAACGTGCCCACACATCATCTATTCATCGACTTCAAAGCAGCATATGATACAATCGATCGGGACCAGCTATGGCAGCTAATGCACGAACACGGATTTCCGGATAAACTGACACGATTGATCAAAGCGACGATGGATCGGGTGGTGTGCGTAGTTCGAGTTTCAGGGGCATTCTCGAGTCCCTTCGAAACCCGCAGAGGGTTACGGCAAGGTGATGGTCTTTCGTGTTTGCTATTCAACATCGCTTTGGAAGGGGTAATATGAAGAGCAGGGATTAACACGAGTGGTACAATTTTCAATAAGTCCGTCCAGCTATTTGGTTTCGCTGACGACATAGATATTATGGCACGTAACTTTGAGAAGATGGAGGAAGCCTACATCAGACTGAAGAGGGAAGCTAAGCGGATCGGACTAGTCATCAACACGTCGAAGACGAAGTACATGATAGGCAGAGGTTCAAGAGAAGACAATGTGAGCCACCCACCGCGAGTTTGCATCGGTGGTGACGAAATCGAGGTGGTAGAAGAATTTGTGTACTTGGGCTCACTGGTGACTGCCGAAAATGACACCAGCAGAGAAATTCGGAGACGCATAGTGGCTGGAAATCGTACGTACTTTGACTCCGCAAGACGCTCCGATCGAATAGAGTTCGCCGCCGTACCAAACTGACAATCTACAAAACGCTAATTAGACCGGTAGTCCTCTACGGACACGAGACCTGGACGATGCTCGTGGAGGACCAACGCGCACTTGAGTTTTCGAAAGGAAAGTGCTGCGTACCATCTATGGTGGGGTGCAGATGGCGGACGGTACGTGGAGGAGGCGAATGAACCACGAATTGCATCAGCTGTTGGGAGAACCATCCATCGTTCACACCGCGAAAATCGGACGACTGCGATGGGCCGGGCACGTAGCCAGAATGTCGGACAGTAACCCGGTGAAAATGGTTCTCGACAACGATCCGACGGGCACAAGAAGGCGAGGTGCGCAGCGGGCAAGGTGGATCGATCAGGTGGAAGATGACTTGCGGACCCTCCGTAGACTGCGTGGTTGGCGACGTGTAGCCATGGACCGAGCCGAATGGAGAAGACTCTTATATACCGCACAGGCCACTTCGGCCTTAGTCTGAATAAATAAATAAATTAAATATGTTTCAGTTATAATGGCAATGTGCACATTATGAACTGATAGGAAGTTGAATAATTCATCTTCCTTACCCTTCAAAGAGCGGGCATTCCAATTTAAAATTTTCAAAGAATTATTTGTATCCATTAAAACGAAGTCCAATAACAATTCTTTGAGTAAATTTGATACCAACCTGAACTGCTTCAGTTTTGGCATTTGCTTTGAACATTGCATCAATCATGTGATGCAATTGTTCATTAAGAAAATCAAAGTCGGAAGCAGACATGCTACCTGAGTCGGCAAAACGATCGTTATTTCCCGTTGAAGAATGGGTATGAAAGTCATTCATCATCGGTAAATTTTCGGAAATAAAATTTTGCCTGCCTGCAGCGATGCTAGCATAGGAGGGTGTGTTTGAAAAATTAGAATTCGACGAACTGCTCCTTACCCGTTGAGAGGTAGGAGCAAAATTTGTTCGTTGATTGTGGTGGGTATGAATTACTCTACCGGAAAATGATTGCGGATTTTAAGCGTTTGAAATATGTTTACCCGTCGAATCTGGGATCCTATTGGAATTTCCCGTCATCAATTTTGCACGGGAATTCAAAACTTTTTTGCGTGAAGGGCATTCCCAGAAATTGGATTTATGATTGCCTCCACAATTAGCACATTTAAATTTATTGGAATCTTCTCTCACAGGACAGGCGTCCTTGGCATGAGAGGTTCCACCACAAATCATGCATTTAGCATCCATGTGACAATGTTTGGTTCCATGACCCCACTTTTGACACTTACGACACTGAGTGGGGTTTTGGAAATTTCCCCCAGGCCTGCGAAAATGTTCCCATGTAACACGGACATGGGACATAATACAGGCCTTTTCCAAACTTTTCATATTGTTTAGTTAATTTTTGTTAAAGTGAACTAAATAAAATTCTTGAGAAATACCCTTCTGGGAAGTACCAGAGCGAGGTTTCTTTTTCATCTTAATTACTTGGACTGGCGCAAATCCAAGTAATTCAGAAATTTCAATTTTAATCTCATCCAGTGATTTGTCATCACTGGGGAGACCTTTCAAGACGACTTTGAACAATCGCTCAGTTTTGTCGTCGTATGAGAAGAATTTATGGCGCTTCTCAGTTAAATAGTGAAGAAGACGTTTGCGATCGTCAAAGGATCCCGGCAAAACGCGGCAGTCACCCTTCCTAGCAATCTGAAATGAAACCTTGATCCCCTGAAGGTTACTCAAGATTTCATTCCTAAAGCCAGAAAACTCGGCAACAGATACCACACATGGCGAAATCCTTTGTTTTTTCGCATGAATCGAATCACCTGGGCTAGAGGTAGATTCGATTTGCTCAATTTCATCATTAATTAAATCGAACTGATTGCTCAGTTCGATAGGAGAAGAATTATTTCCGATATTAGAGTTAGAAGGAATATCTGAATTCTCCAGCTTCCTTCTATTTTTCCGCGCCTAGGCAGGACGGTCTTGAAACCTTGTTTCTTTGAAGGAAGTGGAGAATTCAGAGACTCCCCCTTCCTCTTGTTTTCATTAATGCTCATGGCTGAGCGTGGAGACGTGACCTTCTAAGAGGTTTTTTCCCAGAACGGTGTCCCTGCAGGAATACCACCGCTTGTCGGAATTTTACTTCCGCAAACGGGTCCAACGTAAAACGAAGGCACGGGTCCTTGCAAAGATCGTAACGGGATCAGTGGGTACAAATAGTGCGGAGGAGCACTGTTGAAATTAAAATAGCTTCGGGTAGTATTAAAAACTTCCTGCCGCAAAGAGAGAAAATAGAACCGCACAGCACGAAAGCACAATGCGGTCTGAGCAAATAAACCGTTTGTTTGAGAAACTGCATATGTAACATTTTTGGCCAAAATGAGATTTTTATATATTCTGAATCCTCGTCCAAAAATACGTATTTTGTTCAGGAATGTAAGACATTTTTTTCGTTTGTTTGAGAAACTACATATGTCCACGTATTTTGAAAAGCAACTGTGGAGTACTGTTTACATTTTTTGCACTGAAAGTGTCCCAGGGTGTTGAGTTTTGCCAAAAACTGTTGATCTGTATCGAAGAAATCGAAAGATTCGGTGCAAATTTGTTCGAAAACAGTTTTTTGTTGTTTTCTCGAAAGAGTGTAAAATGGACTTATACAGTTTCTCAAACAAATGATTCAAATAGAGAACACATCCCTGATTAGAATCCACGGATCCACGTAACCAACCACTCCAGTTACTGGACAAATTGGTGAGGTAATAGAAAAATGGATATTTGATTGAAACCATTAGAAAACAAGCTCTTCTTATTTTCAGATCATCGGTAAAGCCGATTTAACAAAAGTGCCAGAAAGCCACAAGTGATCATTCCTGCACTTCAACGTCAGAAACTCTGGTTAACAACATCGGGTGAAGGTGGATCGTACTTGTAGTCCATTCTGGAAGTTCCCTTCTACCTGTTACGCAAACTGGCCTCGGCGAAACTCGCCTGGACATCTTTAAATGAACGGCGATCGCGCCGACTTTTACTACAGCTAGCGAAACGAGTGCTATGATACCCAAGTACATATTGTACTCGCACGGAACACCAAGTATTCCCACCACCAAACAAGAAGTTGTGGTGTAAAATTTCGAGACTACATATTCAAAAGATTCCGTCGAAGTGCATGTGGTTCTCTGGGCCCCTTTCTTCGATCGAACATAATTCTAGTTTCTGTACGTTTCTGTACATATAGTATTATCTTCTTATAGTTAGACTTATAGTTGTGATGGATGGTCTGTACAGTTGTACAGGTATTGTTCAAAACTATGAGGGTGTTCCTTTAGTGGCGGTAAAATTAATTTTGGTTCCCATAGTGGTGCTATCCATTGATTTTTTATGAGATTCGCCACTTTTGGTACAGTTGCACCACTATAGGTGCAAGGGAATCAATTTTATTAAGGAAAATCATTGTTATCAATAGTTTTTCAAGCGAAACCTTAGGATAAGTTGTATTTGACAGGATATTTAAAGCACGACGCATCAACTGAAACCATCGTGAAGTGTATAATTATGATATTGTGCTTCCAGTTGAAAACCGAAGTGAGCTCTCGCGACGATTGAGTTTTTCCTTATTTCCTGATGTCGCAACTGCATCGCGACTAGTGCGCATCTATGCCACCGCCATGCGCCATGATGCGCACTAGTCGCGACGTAGTTGCGACAAAAGGAAACGGGAGAAAACTCGATTGTCGCGAGAGCTCACTTCGGTTTTCAACTGGAAGTACAATAAATCTGATTTAAACCCCACTACCTCCACTATTGGTGCTACCTCCACTAAGGGTACGGTACCGATTAAAAATATTAAAAATAAAATTAGATTAGAAAAATTAGCAGATTAAAAATATGTCTGCAGTGCAAACCGCAAACAAACTGACCCACAAAACAACCCAACATGGCTGAACCTTAAAATCCTATGCCGACCGACAGCGTTGGGAGAAACTCAAATTCCCAGTGACCGGGACGTTCAAACGTGCCCATCTTGCATGCAACTTCGTCTATTAACAGGACACGGGTACAGATTGACAGTCAGGAATGCCTTCATCTATATAGATAAAAATAAATGTTTGTTTGTTAGTGACGCTAAAACTTGAGAACAGCTGAATCAATCCACTATGGTCCAGAATACAGTTATACGCGAAAGATGCATTTTACGTCAAAACTATATTTTTTAGAAAAAAATGTTGTTCTACAAAGTTGATTGGAATAGTATGATCATGATACTATCAAAGAATAGGGTGACCCATTATACAAAAAAAAATAAAAATATTTATTTTATTTTACGGAATAATGACAAAGAATGTTCTACAAAGTTGTAGCGCAACTCATTCCAAACAACTTTTCTGGCTAAACTTTTTCTGTAGCTCTTAAGTTGGCTGATTTAGAGCAATTTTACTTACTAGAATTATGGAATTACCGCTCATAAAAGAATCTACTCCACCGCTTATTTCTATTCGCAACAAAAAATAAGCGTCAGATAGTCACCTAAGAAAAACATGCCTCTAGTAATAAAGCTACTCTGATATTTTTGAAAAATTGGCCTCCACATGGTTGATTCTGGTGGTGAATGCTTTGATTGCTCATGATGTTTGTACTGCGGGTAAATTTTACACATCTATGATAGCCTTAGAAAATGATCACAAAAGTTATCATTTTATTGCAAGCCCTAATAAATATTAGACATCAATAATACAATAGATCAATAAATTTATCATCTATTACAATCAGCAAAAACTGAATAGAAGTCATAATGTTCCCCAACAAATGCTTCATTGTATTGATTAATGCAATATAAAAACTCAATCCAATTCGAATACAGTTTTAAATATATTAGAAATATATTATTGGTAATTATTTTACAAGCTTCCTTTGATTGGCGTTCTGAATTTGAATCATACGAATAGGTACGGAACATCGGTATAGTGAACTTGAATCTTAGATTTACTAATTCCATGACAGTTTTCAAGTTTTCGCGAAAATTTTCATTCCGTGTACTGAGCATTTTCAAAACAACACAACTTTGACTACCCGTATGAACGCATCACAACACGGGCGAAATTACAATTGGTCCGATAGGTAGCGAACATGCATCCAAAAAGGTAGAGTGCTCAGTCGGAGCATGCATGTAGTTTCTTGTTAACTCTCGGCAACTTTGGACGCATTTTATGCATTGGCTCCCACTCAAACATGAGGTTTTCGGTGAAAAAGTGAAATTAAACTAAATAAGTTTGGAATTATAGTTTCCCTTGCTGTGAACCGAGTCAGTATCCGAGAGTGGAGTTCCCAATATGGCTGTTGCTGAAGAAGCAAACGCAAATAATCATTTGGACCGGCGTTACGTTGACAAATGTCGGAAAAAAGATGGCGAAATGTGCCATTCAACATGATACGAGAAATTGACGGATTTCTGTGTTGGCTTCATTTGAATTCTTTTAATAAATCGTTGTTATTCCGAGGCAGCAAATTCCATGCGGATTCAGTCATTTTACTGGTTTGAAATATCTGTAAGTGCATCAGACAGCAGCAGGAAAAAGTAAATACGTCACAATCGGTAAGTTTCATTGTCGATTATTTATTTTTTCAGGAATGGTAGCAAGTAGACGGTTTATTACTTAACGCAGTGATCTGTAAACAAATTTTGTTTTCGTATTTGATTCCACCCTTTTGATTCTGTATTCAAATTGTTTTAAAATTTGATCCTTATAAGGAAATGATCGCGATTTTTTTATTTTTCTCCCCGAATCTAGTTTATTACAAAGCTCGTGGTGGATCATCTGTGAATGTAGATGTCTGAAATCTCAACATAAATGAAAATCCACGATCACCCAAATGTCGGATATTTAAACAACGAGAAAAGCTCAAACCTGAGCTTGATCCGATTCGCTACTACTGATCTGCGCCTCCTTAGTAAAGTCTAGCTCATTGGGTGCAGCTGCAAGTGATCTTGACAGCGTTGGACATGGAGGAGTACATCTTGAAGCATGAATCCAGAAGAATTTTCCGTGATAATTCAGTAGAAATTAGGGGAAAAAAACCGTCAAAATTTAAAAGCCTTTCCTATCCAAATCCAATGCAAAATAGTTTCCCATAGATATTCATAAGAATTTTCAATGTTTTGAATTTTCAATTTTCAATGAACAGTTTTTCTTAAAAGTTGAAAAGAGCGATCAATGAAAATTTGAAATAAATGTTGTGGAAATTCAGAAGAAAAGGCATTGAGGGCGAATATATTTCATGCAAGTGCTCTTAGTAGTCGGAAATCGCCCCGAGGAAAATTATTTTCTTTTTGTATGCAATATGTTGAATTTCACAACACAATTTGATAACTCGGAAACCATCAGCGTAAGAGTTTTGACATCTTCTGAAGAAATGATCTACACCCAAATTTTCCATGAAATGACAACGTTCAACTTCACGAGTCATTCGGCCGAAGCCCACAAGGTCGAATGTTATTTGGTCGAATGAGGCCGAACAAACCAATCGGCCAAAAGTCATTTGGCCGAAAATGTCGTTCTGTCGAACAGGTCCATTTGGCCGAAATTGTCATTTGGAAGAATGGGCCATCTGGTCAATAATTTTGTTTTCCGAATGCGTTATATGCCCAAAAACGATGTCGTTTGGTCGAAAAAGTTGTTTGGTCTAATATGACATTTGGTCGAAATGGTAGTTTGGCAGAAAAGGCTATTCGACCGGAAATGTTATTCGGCTCATCCTGTTATACGGCCTGGAATGTCGCTTGGCCAAACGATAAGGGTAAGACGGTATAATGCGCCCTACCTGGCCGCCCCAACGCCCCCTCTGGTTTCTAGAAAACTATAACTGACTAAAAGTAAAAATCAATTGGAACCTTTTAATATTTGTAAACCACTTATCCTATGTAAATGTGAAAGTATTTTTGTATTACATAATGAAAATAATAGCAAAATACAAAAAGTTACAGTTATGATGTAACTTTTGATGTTTGTTTGCTCAACTTTCTGGAGCGATGCTAGCATACTGTCCGCAAAACTTGCACTGTAACACTAAGTTGGGCAACCAAATAATTTTTCTTAGTGGTTAATGTGATATAAAATTGCATCCATCTTAAAAAATGTGACGTTTTTCAAAAATATGTTTCACTGGTCAAAACGCCCTATACTGGTCAATATGCCCTTACCAATTGTACACAAGAGCGGCGAGCTTGCAGCCATTGCTTCCAAATTATATGGAAACTTTTTAAATGTAATTCAAACCTGCTTAACACGTACGTCCCCAACCCCCATTTCACGACAAAGCTCAAAATTCAAAACCACGTAGCTCAGCCAATTTCTAACGGATTTTCAAGCAGTCTTCTGGAATCGATCACAAAATTCCTATAGTTTTAGGAACCGAGGTCAATTTTCGTGCAATGTCATGTCAAAATCATGAAGTTTGACATGTCGCCAGATGGGTTCCAAGATTGAACGAAAATTGGCCACTTTCCCAAGGGAACCAGGCCCTGGAAGTATTGTTTTGCAAAATCATGAAGTTTGACATGTCGCAAGATGCACTCCAGGATTGAACAAAAATTGGCCACTTCCCCAAGGGAACCAGGCCCTGGAAGTAACCGGAGGATGGCGTATTCTATCGAAAATCGCCGAAATGTATTCCAGTGTACTTGTTTTGCAAAATCATGAAGTTTGACGTGTCGCAAGATGGGTTCCTAGATTGAACGGATATTGGCCACTTCCCCAAGGGAACCATGTCTTAAAGTACCCGGAGGGTGGCCAATTCGATCGAAAATCGCCGAAATGTACTCCAGTGTACTTGTTTTGCAAAATCATGAAGTTTGACATGTCGCAAGATGGATTTCGAAGCCGATCTGCAAGTGACGATTTTTTCCGGGAGGGAGGTAACCCCATATCCGAAACCATAGTCATTGCACAAATATTGACCTCGGTCCCTTAAACTATAGGAATTTTGTGATCGATTCCAGAAGATTGATTGAAAATCCGTTAGAAATAGGCTGAGCTACGTGGTTTTGAATTTTGAGTTTTCTTGTAAAATGGGGGTTGGGGACGTACATGTTAAATGGACTTACGTTGGTTTTCCAATGACAAGCACATGAGGATTCATAACCTTTTTATTATGGGATTGATAAAATACTAATGAAAGGCTATGAAACGTCTTTGGTTAAGGTGGGGCGTATTGCCCAGGCCCTTTTTAAAATCCATTTTCACGACTTTTCAAAAAAGCTTTATTACGTGTTATCTGTAATATTTTAATATGACTTCCTGGACTACCAAATAACACAAAGTTTGCATAAATTGCGTTGCAAAGTAAAAAGTTATCAAGGAGTTGCCTTAGGGGGGCATATTATACCGTCTTACCCTATATGACCGTAAATTTGAAGTGAATCTGCCACTGCCATTTATCGCTTTCTGGCTTCGCTCTTCTACACTTCTCATTTGTCACTCCCCATCTCCTGCTTCTAAATTCACCCTGTGAAATAAGTGAGGAGTGCGATGAATAAATTGAAAAATAAAAAATAAGGGGTGAAACGACACACTTCTCACTCCTCATTTCTCACTTCTCACTATGAAAAGTGAAAAGTGTATGAGAAGTTTCACTTCTCATTCCTCATTTTACACTGCACACTTCTCAAGTGATAATTGTGAAGCGAAAAGTGAGAAATGAGAAGTGAGAAATTCGAAACCTGAAGTGAAAAATGAGAAATGAGAAGTGTGACGTTCACTTTGATTTCGTAATTCTTGCTTCTCATTTCCCATTTTTCACTCCTCATTTCTCAATTCTCAATTAGTATTTTCAGTGGAAATTGTGATCGATTTCTCATTAAAATCAAATTAATGAACGGGAAAAAGTCGTTTGGCAGGAAGATATTAAGCCGAACGTCATGTTTTCGAAATTGACATATAGCCGATAATGTCGTTCGGCTGAATAGGTCATTCAACCGAAACTGTCATTTTTTAAAATTGGTCGTTTGAAAGGGTCATTTGGATACAGCCGAAAACACATTTGACCGAAAATGACGTTTGGCCGAAGGGCTACTTCTATCAAACGATCATTTCGGCCAAGCGGCATTTTCGGTCAAAGAACTTATTAGAATAAAAGACATTTTCGCCCAAACGACCATTTCAACCACATTAACTTTTCAAGGAATCAACTTGTTTGGGGAAATGACTCGTTCGCCCATATCCAGTATTTTGTGCTCAATAATGGCGATCAAGTGAGTGCTTTCTCGTTATTTAAGAGGTTGAAAAAATTTACAATTTTTAATCAACGTAGGCTATGATTAATTGAAAAACATTGGCACGCATTCGATATCTACAAACAAACGAATGTCAGAAAAAAAAACTCCACTATCACTTGTCATAAGACGAGTTTGTACAATCCCATTGAAATTCCACCACTTAATTGTATCTTGACAGATACGTATTTCGACCTCAACAGTAAGGCCGTCTTCAGTGTCTCGTACTTGACTCGACTCGTACGAGACACTGAAGACGGCCTTACTGTTGAGGTCGAAATACGTATCTGTCAAGATACAATTAAGTGGTGGAATTTCAATGGGATTGTACAAACTCGTCTTATGACAAGTGAAGACATTTCACTAAAAAGCTCAAAATAATTTTCTTAACTCCACTATGTTATTTATAAATTTGGTAGTTTTTTGTGCTTTTTTGTAACAATTTTATTTTATATTCCGAAATTCTGAAAGCCACAAGATATCGACGAATTGATAATGATAATGATTATGATCAATAGAAAAGAAATCTACAATCAGACACTTGGGTGCAGCGATACTCATATGACGTAAGGCTGCATTCACTACGTTGGACTTACTAAAACATCCTAGGCTAAAACCAACTTCCTTGGCACTTATCAATTCACTACGGTCCAAAATCAAGCAATACTGCGAGGAGTGACTGTTGAGCATTGTGTTCACTGCTTAATGTTTCCAATGTTGCCGCCTCCTGTATTTCTCATGCACTTTTTGACTTGAGCCGCGCAATGCTCAACAGTCATTCCTTGAAGTAATGCCGGAGGAATTTGGTTAGTGTAAAAGAAGTAAGTTTTAGAGGATTTTAATGAACCCATCCTTACACTACATGGGTATCGCATCATCCAGATTTCCTATCCCCTGAAAAAAAAAACACTTATCAGATCCATTAAAGAATTGTTCATATTTTGTGGCTTTCACATTTCTAGAAAATCAAATAAAATTATAAAAATGTTGTATGAGAAAACTACCTTGAATAACATAATGAAAATTAATTTGTATTGTTATTTGTTTGTTCGGTATCTGAATGAGTGTCAATGTTTTTCAACGAATCAAGACCTCCGTTAGCTTAGCTTAGCTTTGACTGACTACACATATCTATGGTTGCTACTCCGTGATTGACCAGAATCAATGAAATTGCACAAAGAATCAACTGAATGATTGACTGGGATTGTTCAAGCATTCTCAGTGTGCAAGTTTCAGTGACTCTAAAATTCAAATGATCAATAACGGCGCCGGCCACGTCCTTGTAGTCAGTTAGGAAGAAGGAAGGAATATTAGTAGGTGGTTTTTGCTATTTGAAGACCGTGTTTACCTCTGCGTCTCCACAAAAACCACAGGAAGGATTATCAGTTAATTGGTAGGCATCGTTGGATCTGGATTCACTCTGATAAGCGATGCGACCGTGCCATTCTTTATACACAGTGATTTTTCCTAGCCATGAATCGGGCGCGAAAAGTAGTACAAACTAACTACCGGCCTACCGAGCGCGCAATGCAGAACACAATATTTCGGCCGATCGCGCGATCGTTCTGCTGTCCGAAACAAGAGAAATCTCGCACTGAACTGATTTTTATTACCGGCCGCGCAATGCAGAACACAATATTTCGGCCGATCGCGCCATCGTTCTGCTGTCCGAAACAAGAGAAATCTCGCACTGAACTGATTTTTATTACCGGCCGCGCAAGGCAGAACACAATATTTCGGCCGATTGCGCCATCGTTCTGCTGTCCGAAACAAGAGAAATCTCGCACTGAACTCACAACGAATCAAGATCTCCGTTGATTCAAAAGTGTAAATCAAGCTCTATCTGGTAAAAGGGCGAATGTCGCAAGAGAGAATTCTCTTCGTCGACTTCCCCTCTTTTAAATAAAAGTGACAAGCAGAGGATTCCTTTGCAGTTTATCACATCAGAATGCAAGTTCGCATTGTTTTCTATCGTGCTTAGGTGATAAATCACTAAGAAATCCGCAGCTTGTCACTTTTATTAAAAATGATACTACTTTTGATACTTTTATGCCCAGGGTAGTCTAGACAATTTCCAATCCGAAAATTGCCTAGACCGGCACCGGGAGTCGAACCCAGCCACCCTCAGCATGGTCTTGCTATGTAGCCGCGCGTCTTACCGCACGGCTAAGGATGGCCCCACTCGGTCGCTATTATGGAGCGCAAAATATTGGATATCCTTTTCGGCCATATGTCGCTTTCAGCCAAATCACACATTCGGACAAACCATTTTCGACCGAATGACTGTTTCGGCCAAATGAAATTCGGCTAGAAGACTTTCGGCTTAATGGTTCAGCACCAAGTGCCATTCCAACAAATGGCATCCGCCGAATGACTTTCGGTCAAACAACGGGAAGGGCCGTTTGGTCGACACAAAGCTGAAAATTGTTTGACCGAATATGTCATTTGGCCGAACAAACCATTAGACCGAAACTCATCTTAGGGCGAATATTTAAAATGTCGTTCGTCCGAATCAGTCAATTGCCCGAAATAGTCGCTCGATCGAATACCGTCGTGCGGAGCTTCTTTTGATTACAGGGGCTACTTTGGATTTTAAATTTTCTGAACAAATTAAACGAAATAAATACAAAATTTGAAACAGAAAGCTGCCATCCAGGTATCAACAATACACCTGAATTGTGATAATGGAAATTTGATGGTAATTTACGTTATAATTCTTGTTTCAAAATGTCCAAAGTAGCCCCCGATTTGTCAAAAGAAGCCCCGCACGACGGTAGGCCATTTATCCGAAATGGTCGTTCTGCAGAAAGAATGATAAACTTGTAGGGGGAGATCCCCCAGCGCCGGACACCTCCCAATACCGGACACTTCTAAAAACGGCACTTGCAGAGATCCCTCCACCATCTTATGTAGTACAATAGAAAGCTATTGGAAAGTCTTTTAGCTGTATGGAATATCAGATCCCCATGTTTGAAGGTTTGAATCAACAATATTAAAACCCATCCAATGTATTCTGATTATGTAGAGATGGTCAATGTTAATCATATTTCAAATAGCGACCATGATTTGCTACATATATAATGTATCTACGGTGCAAAATCAATTTCTGTATCTGTATGTGATTAAATAGCCATTCTTTACACCTGTTTTGTTAAACTTACTTCAACCCAATTATTTTTTCTTACTGAGATATCAGAAAGCTATAGAAATAAGCAGAAACAAAAATTGAAGATGTCATTGAAAATGTAGGGAATTTTGAGTAGGATGTAACAACGTGAAACAAGTTAACAATATTACTATTCTAAATGATTTCTTTACTCATGTAATAGGAACTTGGTAATATTTGAACATGATGCAATAGTGTCCGGTACTTGGGGACGCTTTTCTGAACCGTGAGAAAATTTTCCCCAAAATTCATCATTAAAGCACATCGTCCAAAAACGTGTTCAAATGATCAAATTTAGTTTGTATGAATTATCAATGATCATATTTTGTGTATATGATGTACAAGTAAACATAATCCGGATAAATGGAGAGTTTTTCGATAAATGGCTTATGTGTCCGGCACTGGGGGATCTCCCCCTAATAGTTAAAGAAAAATCACGGAAATAAAATATTAAAAAAAGGCCATTTGACTGAAAATGTGATTTGGCTTAAAGGGTCGATATTTTTGGCCATGTTACCCGTTCATCAAATGACATGTCTTTTTATTACATAATGATATTAATCAACCATGACTCGACCGCATAAAGCAGAGCAAATTAACTACCTGACACACGGCCGTTTGTTCTTTTCGGCGGTATGTCGCTTTCGACCATGTGGAACTCGGGTAGATGACTTTCAGATTAACGTGTTGTTCGGCCAAGGTATTCAGCCAAAAGGTATTCCGACCAATGACTTTCGGCTAAACGACCCTCTCTTGTTTTGAACAAATGTAACCATGTGGAATTTCAGAAGAATTTCTTTTGCACAATATAAATAATTTTTGAGTAACTTCGATGGAAATTTCTAAGAGGCTCCTGCGTATTTCCCATGGAAACTTCAATAAAATTTCTGTCAAAATTTCAGTCAATTCCACTTTGAAACTTTCGAACATTTTTACTCCGAAATTGCACAGAGATTTTTTTTATAAATGCCAAAAAAAATCCTTTGGAAAATTGAAAGGATCCAAAAAAAACCATTAATATTTTGTGGAAACTCACACACTCAGTTTTTATTTCTGCAGCTCGGCAAAAATCCGCACAGCCGTGCGCCAGCAAAATAAACAACTGATATTCCGGCAAAAACAGCGTTTGTTAGCTTATTTTCGGCAAATTATTTGCTGATTGTCAGAAATCTCGGCAAAAAACATGTTTGCTGGGGCACGGCTGTGCGATTCTCGGTAAAAGCTCAACATTTTGCTGAGATCCCGGTAAAAAAATTAAGTGTGCAGAGACTTTCTTGGAGAACATCATTAGATTTTTCGTCGAAATTCAAAAGACTCTACCTTTAATGTCTTGAAAATATCCCACGAAAATACAGAAAAAAAAACAAACTTCAAGAAACGAACGAAATAAAAAATCATCACACCACCGCCGCAGACGACGATTTTCGAGCCGGCGCACACCTCTTTTCGGCCACATGGCCCAAACGACATTATCGGCCTAATGACCAGTTCGGCTGTCGCTGTTTGCCAAATGACATTTCAAACTGTTTTTGGCCTAGTGATCATTTCGGCCGAACATCCACTTCAGCCAACCGTTGACTATTGGCCTAATTCGTCTTTCGGCCAAATGGCTTCTGGTCGACTGACTTTCGGCCAAAGGTCCCGTTCCGTTTGTTATTGAAGAATTAGGAAATGAAATTTGACCATGTTGACCATGAAATTCTTATTTGATATTTTATAGAAAGTAGAATAATGATTTTGATTTTTTATTTCTTAACTATATTTACAGATTCAATGCTGAAAATTGCTGAAAGCCGTGACAATTTGGAAGTACACAAGCTTGACTACAATTCAACATTGAGTGAGTGAGTACTTAGCACACAACATCAACGCGAGGATAATGCGATTGCATATTTCCACTAGCGGAAAATGTAAGACAGAAGGTTGGCAAGGACACGAAATACCCTTAAGTTACTCACGAGCAGAATTTTCTAACACAGGGAACTTCAAGATTTAGCTTATAAGTAAGATAGGAGATGAATGTAGACATCATTGATATTAGTTAGATTGATAGCCAGATTTCAAGGAATCAAATTTTGGACTAGTTGAGATAACACAAAATTCTGGTCGCATTTCGTTAGAGTCATGTAGATATAATTTAGGTAATTCAGATTGGTACTTGCAAAAATTCTAAAGACAAGTCTCAACTCTTCCTTTGCCACGGAATAGCCGTCTCCAAACGTCTCTAAAACGTTAAATACTTAAAAAAAAGGTTGAATGAAACAAATTTCAAGTTCATATAATGCATCTAAATGCATACAACTTTATCAGCACTAGAGCCACTTTTAATGTTTATGATGTTTGGGAGAGATTTCAATCACTTTCTAATGCAAATAATGCGTCAAGCAGCAAGGCCGTTACAAAACAATCTCCGAGTAGTGAATCGCGTCATTTTTGCCTTTCTCGTACAACTAAGTTGTACCGAAAGGCTATCATTTCACTCCAAAATCGAACTTTTGATAGAAGTCCTGGAGACCCATAGTGTTATATACCATTCGACTCAGCTCGATGAGCTGAACAAATGTCTGTCTGTCCGTGTGTGTGTGTGTGTGTGTATGTGTGTGCGTGTGTGTGTGCACAAAATGCCATGAAAAACATTAGCCAAATTTTCACATAGATACTCTTAACCGATTTTCTTGCAACAAGTTGCATCCGACAGAGACTAAAACGCTGTTGATCACTATTGAATTTCATAATAATTGCAAATTGCAAAAAATAGATAATATTAAAATAGTGATGAGACATAGTCACATAGAACGATAATGTGTTATGAAAATGCCTTACATCTATGAATATTTTATCCGTGGCTTCCATTAAGAGTTTCATCGTACTATAAAGATGCTCGTGTTGCACGCATTTAGGCGTAAGTATGCTCTTTGTTCAGTTTCATAGTACTATGAAATTGTCCGAAAGTCAAAATTCGAACATAGGAAATTCGAGAAACTTTTGGCAGCGCCATCTGTCGTCCACTAGTGTAAATTTTCTATCATAACATTAGACGGTGTAACTGTTTAGCCTTTCTTGTACATCATCGAGGTGTAAGCGTAAAGGCTACATTTATTACCTTTTGCGCGAGAAAGGCGCCATCACCGCTAGGTGAATTAATCTGGGTTTTAACTGTCCATTCCATAGCGTGTCTTCCTTGAATTGGCATAGCTTGTCAATGGTTGCTTAGTTTAGTTCCCGAGTGGATTCAAAAATATGCACGTATGAACGATCATCACAGGCTGCTACGCATATAAGATCGTTCGATTAAGGTCACTCCTGACAGAATCCAAGTTTCAAAGTGCTCGCGTTTTCGGGGGCACACCACTCGATACGGAGGTGGCGGACAACTGTCATTTTTGTTGATTCAGCTAATAAAGAAAATAAAAATGACAGTTGTGCGTTGCCTACGTATCGAGTGGTGTGCCCCCGAAAACGCGAGCACTTTGAAACTTGGATTCTGTCAGGAGTGACCTTAAATACCTTTCAGGATTTGATTATTGATCAATCTTCATTCAGTGTTGATTTCGACTGAATAACTGCTTTAAATCATGGTAAAAAAAGACCAACCCATTTCGCCCATCTTCTGTTTGAGTTCTGCTAGTATTCTGCTAGTCAAATCATCATTGAATATGAATCGCTGGTAAAACTTTCATGATCTTATGTCGGTTCTGACTGGGTCGTTCTAACAAGAAGTTGCTCATCATATTTCTTTCAAATGGAAGGAAAATTATATTCAACCGTTTGCTTTTGAGTCGAATACTCTCTTATTCTATACACAAATTCGGACCAGATTAATTTCAATTTAGTTTTAATTCAACTTTAATTTTTTTTTAATACTTGATAAAATTAAATTAAATTGGAATTCAACTACAGTTAAATGAAGAATAAATTAAAATTGAATTAAAATTAAATAAAATTAAAACTAAAATTGAATTGAAATTAAAATTCAATTTTAAATTTATTTTTGATAGGGAAAAAACGCCACGCTTATATTTTCACCTATCATTGGCACTCATAAGGGGCTGTCTGTATACCACGTGGACAGTTTTGAGGGGAGAGTGGTATGGCGAATGTCCACGGTTCATACATTTTTTTGAAAATTTATATAAACAAGTGTCCACGATGGGGGAGGGGATATCTGAAACTGATCAAAACCTGTCCACGTGGTATATGGACAGCCCCTAAATAGTTTACAGTTTAATAGCTTTGGCGTAAAAATGTGATTTCTGATCCTCAGTTAATTGTAGAGACAGACTTATCATAATGAACAGTGTAAAAATAACGTCTGGACAATACCTCTGCCCCAATTGTGGCAGCCATCTTATCTTTAGGAGATAAATCGCTGCGCGAACATTTTTCGCACCGCTCTGAGTATTTAGTCAATCCCTGCAGCCAACCAATCACGATCTCAAACCTTGTCGGAGTCACTGGATAGTACTACTAGGTTCTGCAGCGTCTGTATCTAACCTCAAACCTGACGTCACGAATGAATTCGGTCCTCGTCGAATGAACTTTTTGACAGTTCAGTAGTATAGTATATTCAGTAGTACTTTCCACTGACTCCGACAAGGTTCGAGTTCGTGATTGGTTGGCTGCCCCCCAGTCCAACGCGAAGTACTACTCATCAGTCATCAGTTTGCAGTTTGAGGTTAGATACAGACGCTGCAGAACCTAATAAAATGGCTTATTGCCACATCGCGGTTTAGTGTTCATATGGGTTAGGAGAACCGGATGAATGCTGACATAGTAGTAGAAAAAGTAGAATCACTAAAATTTACCACGGCAAGGTAAATATAGCCAACGGAATTCAAAATAATCTAAAAAATTACAAGCTGATTTTTCTTTGAAAATAGTTTATTGCACAATATTAGAAATTCAATAAACACAAAAAATAGTACCTTTTCCGAGATCAATAAAAAAAAACATTTATTATCATGAATCATCAAATAAATATATGTATGATGGTGATAATCAAAAGTCTAATCCAGTGCTCAAAATTATTTTCAAATACATATCATTTTGAAATTTTTAAAATTATTTAAAGAATTGCATCCCATATCTCGCTGTGAAACTTTTTTTTGTAACTCTACTTTTTCTTTTTTGACATTTCTCTTACCGTATTGAGCACTTCCACAGCGCTGGGTGGCACGACGCCATGTTTTTGCAGCCAAAATCTCGAAGTAAAATTTATGGAAGTATTTGTTTTGTTTACAATCATCTAATTTGATTCTCAGAAATGTCAGTGGGGACCATTCGCGCAATGTTGGCTGCAAAGCAAGCCCATTGTGCGAGATATGGATGACACTCACCGGTTCCACAGTTGGTCACTCTGCGAGGTTTCTAGGTCGTGTGACAATTTTTACATTTGTGTGCCTTGAGGCTAACGCGATTATTTTATGCCCAGGGATGTCGAGACTTTTTCGAACCCAGCCACCTTCAGGATGGTCTTACTGCGTAGCTGCGTATTTTACCGCATGGCTAAGGAAGATAAGATATTTTTATATACTCCGGATATTTTTTCAGGAGTTCCTCTTGATAATTCTTCAGCATTTTTTACGGATATTTCTCCAAGAATTCCTGTTTCCAGATACTCCTCCAGTAATTTCTCCGGATATTCCTCCAGAAATTCCTCCTGGGGGAATATCCGAAAGAATATTTGAAGTAATATTCAAGTAATTCCTGGAAAAATATCTGGAAGACTTACTGGAGGAATCTTCTTCTTTTTCAATGGCTTTCATTCCAACTGGAATTTGGTCTGCTTTTAACTTAGTATTCCTTTGCATTTTCTCATTTATCAATTAAAAGCTTTTATATGCCTATAGAGGCATATCAGAAGGAATATCTGGAGGATTATCCTGAAACACTCCTGGACAAATATCCGGACGAATTCCTGGATAAATTTACAGTGGACTTCCTGGATGAATATTCTGGAGGAATATTCTAAGAAATTTCTGGAGGAATTTCTGTAGGAATATTCGGATTGTTTCCTGGAAGAATATCCGGAGAAATTCCTGGAAGAATATCCGGAAGTATTCCTGGACCTATAGCTGGAAGAATATCAGGAAATAATTATTTGATTTATTTGTCTAATATGTCTTATTTGTATCGTACCAAATGTGAATACGTTATTTTCTAGTGTCACACTAGATACACAATTGATCGCTTCATCGCTCCTTTCCTGCCGTGCGCCACAAGAAAATATTAGCCACCCTATAACCAGAGACCGGCGGAGTGAAAAACTGTCGAGATGGCAACGTATGAAAATGCATGAAATCGTGAAAATAATATTGGCATCACTTGAACTTTTTGCTTGCTTCTTATGGATGCAAAAAGTAAACAAGTCGAATTGGAACCGCTTTTGACGGTTCGATTGGAAACAAGATGGCGTCTTCGCAAATCTCTTATTGCAGTATTTCTAGAAAATATGCTGTTGACTGCTCTCCCGAAATGGTAATTTTACGGAATTTGAAAAACATGATTGACGTAAATAGACTTTCCTTTCCTCCTTGACGTAAAACAGACTTTCCAATTTATTGCGATCACATATACTTTTTATTGCATCACAATGATCGTGGGAAAATTTCAAAACATTTGTCAGTTGGGTTTTGCAAAATTCGGTTGGTTTATGCCTCAAATCATTTATTACTGAGAAGCAAAAAATTTCGTTCAGTATTTAGATCTTAATTGAAATCTAGGAAATTGTAGATCCACAAAATTTTCCAGGAACATTCCTTGATTAATTCCAAAGAGCTGTGTTGGCTTGAGAAATGGATTGCGAGTGATTTTACTATGGGTCCAATTTGGGAATCTCGAGCTCGTTCAGCACCCGCTAGGTTGCGAAGCGAAGGCCGATTTTTCTGCCCAAACTTTCGTTTAGCAGATTTCTCGCTTAACTTTTCAAAACGACCTAAGTAACATTTTTTTCATGAATTAATTTGAAAAGTGCAATCAACATACCAATATGAAAGGTTTTGATTGCAGTACTAAAATTAAATCATGAAAAAAATGTTACTTAGGACCTTTTGAAAAGTTAAGCGAGATTTAATTGATCGCAAATGACATCGAATATCCCTCAACCCCACAACTGAGGATGTCCTACTGCAAATGTATGCTTAAATTGATACGAAACTATTTCCGTTGTCCTTGTACGAACAAAAAATCTCAAGTCTTGGTGCGGTTTGGCTGAACCCCGACCAATTCTCCGAAACGTCATTTCGATCACATTTCTGGGAACTTAAAATTATTGATACCTATTAAACTTAAGCAAAAATTCTCAAATGGGTATATACCGTTCGTACCTACATCATTTACGGTCATACCCAAACAACTTTAAAATGTAGATCTCCCTTGGCTCCACATCTGTAGTGTAACTTAGGTCGTCAAGAGTGGTGGAGAGTAGGGAAAAATCTTGCGAATTTTGTGAGTATGTGTGTGTGTGTTCTTTTAGTGCTTAGTCTGAACTTGGAGTATGGTGGAGTATGACTTATTTGGCATTGGCGGCCTTCGGACGTGAGTGCGTATTGGAAAGATTGTCGTCGGCATATATGAACAAGGTTTTGTAGAATCGTATTCTCCAAGATTTGTATGCATTTATCATACGTGATTTTTAGCGCCTCATATGCTTTTACCTCTTTACGCCATTCTTCCTTAAGTACTCTATATACTCACATTAATTTTGTATTCTTTATTTGTTTCGCTCTTTTCCGTTAACCCTTTATAATTTTAGTTATATTGAAGTATTCCTTACTCGCAAATTTCCTTCAATCTGTTCATTTGCTTACTATGCATTTGTTCTGCGCTTGTTAAATAAATACGTCTCGGAGGGAAACTTGGCCCTCCTCGCTGCCCGCGAAATCTGTTATTATAACCATTGCTATATCGCTGAGGTTGGTTTGGATGAGGCTGATGCCATTGCGTACGTTTTGGGGTAAAATGTTGTTCTCTTGGAGTGAAGTTTTGAGGGCGCAGGTTTCCACGACCCCGACTAAATCCTGAATTTTGCCTCATATAACGGTTAGCGCTTCGAAAGTTTGCCGAAAGTATTTGACTTTGTTGATTGGTGCTAGAATTTTCTAGCACCTTTTGGATGGCATCTTTTATGTCACTAAAAGTGCCCGCCTTCAAAATAATTCTCGTCTCCTGAGAGTTTGCTCCATTTACGAGAGTTTCAATCCCAACTTTAGTAGCCATGTTATTAGCTACTCCCTCGGCAATGTTGCTTTGAAGGTACACTGCTTTGAGTTTGGCAGTGAGAGTATCGACCTCCTCGCAAAATGATTCGACTGACCCCTTCAATTTAACTGCTTTTAATTTTGCTGTTATGTTTTCCGGAGTTTTACATTTTGTTTAAGATCGTTAATATTATCAATGTTATCCGGCAAGCCTAACCTAGCTCTGCCGGTAAGTCGCGTTTTTAAAAATTTCATCATTGTAGCTACCTGCTCAGCTGGCGTTAAGTCTGCCAGTAGGCTGATAGTATCCAAAAACGCATCCAGCCCCTCGGCGGAACCGTCATACGGTTGCACGAGTGCGGTGGCTGTTTTAATATCGAACGGCATGGTTGATATTTTGTTGGCTGCTAGTCGTTTACAAATAATTACAGTTTTCGCAATGGATTTTAATGTGTGCTTGGTTGTTGGGACAACTGATGTATTCTCCTGAATTTTTGCGTTCCCACTTAAACGCTTACAAAAAATTGCGATCTTTGCAATGTTCTTTAGGGAATGTCTTATTTTTGGATGAATGATTTTCGAATTATCCAGTATTTTTAAACATGAGTCAACGATTATTTTCAGTTCTTCGTAAGTTTCTATTTCGGTTTTCCATTCCTTAGTGCTAATTCTATATTCGATTCTGTGTAATATTTGTTTGTATTATGTTATTCTCTCCTTTATAGTTTCTGATTTTCTAAAATCCCTTGGAGTGTTCTTGGCCTGTTTTGTTTTCACTAAGTTTTGGTGCTCCTTTTATAACTTCTTCTATAACTCTGAGTCTATTCATTGATCGATGTCAAATCATACCAAAAAATTATTTCATTGTAAAAAAAATGAGTTATATCAATCGTATTCTCCTCTTCATTCTAGGCTTCTATGTTTACCTCCTGATTACAAACTAATATATACGTACTTTGGATTATACCGCTTATGTTTCTGGCTGACATCTATCGTACCTGTCGCTGGTTGGTCCTGGTCCTGGTGGCTGTTAGTGTTTCCGATTCCTTTGATTAGATGCTCCTCGTCGCCGTAAACCATTGTGTTGACGTTATCACACTTTTTAGTATTTCGTTGTACTCCCGCTTACACTTTTCATTTTCAATTTTTGTTCGCCTGTATTTTACCAGCAATGTCACAATCGTCGCCAACAATATTATTATCACTATTGCTGTGATGATGAATTCGATGTTCATTTGGTGCTGTACGCTTTCAATACTAGCGCTTGTTATTGTCTCTGCACTTGTTTCAGTAACACTTTTTTCTGATGATGTCACTATGAGTGGCCAACAACCACGCGTTCCACACGCTAATTTAAACATTGAAACTATTATTTAATTTAACTACCTTCGTTTTGTCCTCTGTACCGTAATTCAGCTGATCCGAAGTCCCGTCAACCTTAAACCAACTAGTGGTTCCGTACTCAAGCTTCTTGTCCCGGGTCAGCATGCGCTCCATCTTCTTCTTATGATCATCAAGAGTGTCTTTCAAACGCATAGGTCCAGCGACTGCGAGACGGGAAGGCCCACCTACTGGTTGCACATAAATGTTGCGAACATCGTCGTCATTCCAATCGCTCGACGCTTTCCGCAGGATGCCCGAGCAGCAACATAGGGGTCTACTGCGCCTAGTTTTGTTTGAGCAGCAGACGCAAGCTTTGAGACCCAGACAGCTGGATACAATTTGATCTCTCTTTCCTTTCCACGGGTCCTTCGCTCCTTAAAAGCATCGCCATAGTCACACCGAAGAATTGGTTGCTTTCCAAACACGGTCTCCAATATTGCTGTGTCCTCAGTCCACAATCCGATGGTAGAATAAGACAACCACTGCCTGTAAATGTCCTCATTGGTCCCGTCAATACAGGAAAGCTTGAAAGTGTGCTTTGCAACTTCATTGTAAAGGTACCACATCCTTTTCCCTGAATAATCAGTTTCTCCCACTATCGGATCGATTTCTGCATCTGTTAACACGCGGCCCAGATTGTACTGCTTTCCTCCTCCTACCAACACTTGCTCTTGGATTTCAGCTGCCCATGCAAGGTAATTGCCGCCTACTGTGATTGCTCTCATCATGCACCAGGTAAATGACGCCTTATGCACTTGTCTCGCGGTGCCCACCCGATCAGGAATACATAACAAAATTATAACTCAATTCTATCAATGGTTGATATTTAAAACAACGTGTGTTATAATTAGATAATTCGATAAAAATGGGTCTTCGGCCAGTTTAATTTCATATCAAAATTATAACAACATTAGTTATGTATATTTACACAAAATAATTGCCTACATTTTTTGATATTGGTAAAAAGCGGAGGTAATCACCTCCAGTATAACTTGAATCAATGTTCGATGTTAATAGCTAGTACAAAGTTAATTGCCTACATTATGGATGCAAATCCGGCGTTGTAGCGTACCACATTTTTATACGTGATGTAGGCAATTACCATGAAAGTAGATTTTTGTACCTCATAATCGTATCAACGGTTGTTATAATGTTGAAATGAAGGTAACAACCTCTGATATAATTATGTTACGGCTAGAGGGAATTTTGATATGATTTTTGTTATTTTAACAACTAACCAGCCAATTTTATAACACATTTTGTTACATAATTTTTCTGAAATAAATAACTCCCCTTGTTATAATTTTGTTATGCATTCTTGATCGGGCAAGGCTGCTATGTCCAGGATTGAGGTGATCAGAGTTGCATGGGTTTCTCTTGTTCCTTTTATAAGGTCAGTTAGTGCCCCTATATTGGGAACTCCGGACAGTTGACCTTTCACTGCGTTCTCCCACTTCCCCTGGTAAGCCGGAGACACTGTTTCAGCCAGCCCTATTAGAAGCGCTGCGGGTCCTAATTGCTGTATTAGAGCGCTCTGCATACTGGGTGGGAAATTGGCTCCATACATGAAAGGGTAATGGCGCTTCATTACTCCCCAGCTGTCGATTGGAACCACTGTTTCCACTCCTGCACCTTCCCCTGTCTTGTAGGTGTTGTTTAGGTAAACTCCTTCGTTACATCTGTACCGGAAAGCATAGATTAAACACAAATTCATCTGGAAAGTGCCCCGCATGTCCCGTGCTTGCGGTGTGCCATTAAATTCCAGCCCATACATTCCACAAATTTTGACAAAAATCGCCTTCAATTCTCCGACAGTTCTATCTGTACCCCCGATATTCACAACGGTTATGTCGGGTACTCTTTGAACCACGTTTCCAGCTTGATTAGCAGCCTGTTTCACTAGCGTATATGAAGTCCATATCAAGGCCGTAACCTTCATTGTCACGTCAATATTTGTAATTTTCGCCTGGGCAACTCCCATGAACTTGAAGAAAGCCTCATGGAGATGTAGGACCAGGTATCGCATTTGCGTATTCAATGGGACATTACGCACTGGTTTTGCCAAACCACCTGTAGCCACTTCTTGTCCATGCAAGTTCACTACTCTTCTGATCTTAGCAGGCGGTGCCGGACAAACCTCTTCAGCCACTTCCATTTGAGCGGACGCCTGCTGTGTTCCTGATGTTGAAGCCATTTTTTCCAAGGAAAATTATATAATATTATTGATGCTCCTGTTGTTACTCTCCAAGTTTCACATTTTATTTATTGATCTCTATTAGAAGTTTCAACATACCTAATTAATATTATGGACTTCATATTTTTTCAAAACATTTCAAATTATTGAGCTGTAGCGATGGCGATGCTTCTGGAGAAATTTACAAGGATTTTTCCAAACATATTCCTTGAAGAATGTGCAATGGCATTACTGGCGGATTTTTTGAAAATCATATGGAACTCCTCAAGGAGCACCCGAAAGTATTTTTGGAGGAATTTACAAATGAATTATTGAAGGATTTTCCAAAGGAGAACATTGGATTAGAGTGAATTTTTTGAGTCGAATACTCTAAGATTGCTTACTTACATTCGAGCCAAATTAATTTCAATTTAGTTTTGATTTAACTTATATTGATTTTAATATAAATTAAAAACAAAATTAATTTAGAATTAAATTAGAATTGAATGAAAAATAAATTAAAATTAAATTAAAATTAAATAAAAAGTAAATTAAAATTAAATTAAAATTAGAAATTTAATTTCAATTTAGTTTCAATTTACTTTTACCAGGGGTAAGTCGCCAAGCGTGGAACGGCTCACATATTTGCCTATTATTGGTCAATCATAAGTAGTACAAGAGCGTTCAACAACAGGCAAAGCTTCAAGCCGTTCAGCATTTGGCGTATTACCCTGATTTTGATTTGTTTTTAATTTGATGGTTACCTCAAGTTGATATTATTCACGTGTAATTCTCTTTCTTCCTCTAGAAGTGATTCTCACATGCAAGATCGAACTTGTCATGGGTGTTTACAATATGAGTACGTTCTCACTGAAAGGCAGATAATGAGTCTTATGCTTCTATACTGCTGTACTTTTCGTATTTAATTGATAGATCAAAACTTTACCAGACTTCGGTTTTATCGATTTTTACCTAGCCACGAGTCTGAGCAATGAAGTGGTTGGCACGGACTCCTGCTCTGACTAATCAATTTTCATGTTATACTAATCATTCTTCTTATAGTATCTGTCTTTCGGAAATCTTTATCGACCTTCTCTGCAAAATTTCACCAGGTTAGAGATTTGCCGTTCCCGCGACCGTTCATCGCCTAACGAGAAGTAGCTCATCATGTTTTCTGCAAATGGAAGGAAAATGATATTCAATCGTTTGCTTTTGAGTCGAATACTCTCAGATTTCGTTCATACATTCGGGCCAGATTAATTTCAATTTAGTTTTAATTTAACTTCTATTAAATTTCAATATAAATTGAAAACAAAATTGATCTAGAATTAAATTTTAGTTGAATGAAAAACAAATTAAAATTAAATTAAAAGTAAATTGAAATTAAAAATTTAATATCAATTTAGTTTTAATTTACCTTTACCAGGGATAATTCGCCAAGTGTGGAACGGCTTCCATTTTTGCCTATCATTGAACAATCATAAATTGTAGAAGAGCGTTCAATAACAGGCAGAGCTTCAAGCCGTTCAGCATTTGGCGTATTACCCTGATTTATTTGTTTTTAATTTGATGGTTATCTCAAGTTTTTTTTTTTTTTTTTTTTTTATTCTTTATTTGAGTGATTTTTAAGGTGTTACAAAGTTCATCACTTTTATCTCAAGTTGTTATTATTCACGTGTATGTAATTCCTTTTCTTCCTCTAAGGTGTGAACGATATGAATTCGTTCTTACTGAATTGCAGGTACTGTGTCTTGTGCTTCTGTACTTCTGTACTTTTCGTATTTAGTTGATAGATCGAAACTTTACCTGACTTCGGTTTTATCGATTTTTATCTAATCACGGGTCTGAGAAATAGTGCGATGAAGTGGTTGGCACAGACTCTTGCTCTGACTAATCGCTTTTCTGGTTGTACTAATCATTCTGCTAATAGTATCTGTCTTTCGGGAATCTTTATCGACCTTCTCTGTAAATTTCTCCAGGCTAGAGATTGATCGCCTAACGAGAAGTAGCTCATCATATTTTCTGCAAATAGAAGGAAAGTTATATTCAATCGTTTGCTTTTGAGTCGAATACTCTCAGATTTCGTACATTTCGTACAGCAAAATTTAATTAGAATTTAATTAGAATCGAATGACAAATAAATTAAAATTAAATTAAAATTAAATAAAAAGTAAATTAAAATTAAATTAAAATTAAAAATTAATTTCAATTTAGTTTTAATTTACCTTTACTAGGGGTAAAACGCCAAGTATGGAACGGCTTCCAGTTTTGCCTATTATTGAACAATCATAAATAGTACAAGAGCGTTCAACAACAGGCAAAGCTTCAAGCCGTTCAGTATTTGGCGGATTACCCTGATTTTGATTTGTTTTTAATCTGATGGTTATCTCAAGTTGATATTATTCACGTGTATGTAATTCTTTTTCTTCATCTAGGAGTCATTCTCACCTGCAAGATCGAACTTGTCATGGGTGTTTACGATATGAGTTCGTTCTTACTAAAGGACTGATAATGTGTCTTGTGCTTCTGTACTTTTCGTTTTTAGTTGATAGATCAAAACTTTACCGGACTTCGGTTTTATCGATTTTATCTACCCGCGAGTCTGAGTGATAGTGTAACGAAGTGGATGGCGCGGAATCCTGCTCTGACTCATCACTTTTCTGGTTGTACTATTCATTATTCTCATAGTATCTGTCTTTCGAGAATCATTATCGACCTTCTCTGCAAAATTTCACCAGGCTAGAGATTCGTCGTTCCCGCGACCGTTGTTCGCCTAACGAGAAGTAGCTCATCATGTTTCCTGCAAAGGGAAGGAAAATTATATTCAATCGTTTGCTTTTGAGTCGAATA
The DNA here is from genome assembly GCF_024139115.2 of Armigeres subalbatus. Lineage (NCBI taxonomy): Eukaryota > Metazoa > Arthropoda > Insecta > Diptera > Culicidae > Armigeres > Armigeres subalbatus. Next base: position 104,707,243 of record NC_085141.1, on the reverse strand, counting down.
CTCTAAGATTGCTTACTTTCATTCGAGCCAAATTAATTTCAATTTAGTTTTAATTTAACTTCTATCTAATTTCAATATAAATTGAAAACAAAATTAAATTAGAATTCAATGAAAATTGCATGAAAAATAAATTAAAATTAAATTAAAATTAACTAAACATTAAATTAAAATTAAATAAACTTAATTTCAATTTAGTTTTAATTTACTTTTACCAAGTGGTGGTGCGCCGGCCAACAATTGATGTTTTGGTAATAGCAGAACTTACTGGTAACTAGTTCCTTCTCAGTGTGGAAGGCTTTTTTTACCCTGCGGTAGCAACTATTTTCCAAAGCGTGAGTTCGGATGTTCGATTGAATCCCCAACGCAGTCGAATTTATTGTGCGTGCATGCTATGTTATTTTTTCTAATCTCTCTAATGTGAGTTGGACTTTGAAACCAATAACCCTTGTCTGGTGCTTATCTTGGCTCGCTTATGCGTCACCGACTAATATGGCAGTAACATAATTTCGAGCCGCACCACCAAGGGTGAATCGCCAAGTGTTGAACGGCTGACAATTTTGTCACACGTGTCGCCATATAATGGGTTCTTCTTTGCGTTAAAATAAAAGATCAAATTCGCTTGTTGAATCCTGCTAGTCGAATGTCGTTATTGAAATCTTGTTACAACATTTGGAACAATGTATGGGGTCGAATTGCTACACTTGTTTGTTATGGAATGTTAGCAATAATTGATTTACTGTGAAACGACATGTCCCAGATTAATTCATGGAACATGTCTTGTAAAAGAAATATGAGTAAGCATAACCACACTTGCTTGGGATCGTAAATGAAGTTGAGAAAACATTAGAGTGACTAATTTATAGTCTTGGGAAAATCTATTTCAGTACACTCAGGCCAGTTATGAAATGTGGGTACGGTGCTGTGATTCTGTTTTTACACATGTGGATATGGTATACTACACCATCCCCCTTTAAGGGAATGAAGTAATGAAATAAAATTATTCTAGCAAAATATGCGTCTCCAATTTTCGCTTTTGTTATAATATTTACTTTTTAGTTAGGCCTGCTTTTCAAACACTTCTTTTGAACTAAAAATTCGTTATTTGGATGGATAATTTGACAATTTGGTTTAACTTTGTGTGGGGTAAATCTCTCTAATAAAGATAAAAAAAAACTTTGTGTGGGCCTACGAGAAAGGATTTTTTTCTATTCTCGTCTTTAAGATAATCCATGTACCCAGCACTTAATTTCATAGGATTTGCTTTTGTATCTGCTTTTTTAATTTCTTTTTCTCGAAGCTGTTAAGATATTCAGAATGAAAAATGAAAGTCTCATGAATTTGTATTTCTCTGTTTTGGTAGGTAGCTGTGTTTATCAAGCGCGAATTACAACTTCTTACCAGTACTAAAAGCTAACCTGAACTTTTATTGAGAAAAAAAATCAGAAGGGTTATATACAAGATACGACCGCCCGACGTAAACTATGTAAAGCATATCATAAGATAATAATTAGTTTGCTTAGAGCTTAGAGTGATTGAAATTTTGACTTTTTCGCTCCCCTATGCTTGAACGATAACATTTGCTGTTTCGATGAACCTCCTAAATTTTCAACCGAATTGGTAGTAATTTAACTGAGTACGAGCAGTTTAAAGTTTGTATGGAAATCGCCCCGTATGTGAAAGATCGTTTCGTGAGGCGGCTTATTAACTATTTAGGGGGATATCCCCCAGCGCAGAACGCCTCCCAATACCGGACACTTCTTAAAACGATACTTGCAGAGCTCCCTCCTTAAGCTTATTAAGTACAAAAGGAAGCTATTTAAAAGGCTTTTAACGGCATGAGATATTAGATCTTCATGTAAGCTTTGTACAAAATATGAAATTGAATAAAAATGTTTAAAATTTTGATGTTTCGCGTTATTTAAGAAGGTTTGAACCAATAATGTTAAAATCAATCTAATGCATTCTGATTATGTGAAGATGGTCCATATTAGCCATATTTTAAATAATGATGATGATTTGTTAGATGTGCCATGTAATTGTGGTGTTCGGACATTCAGATTTTTCATAGCCATTTTTTACGCCTGTTTTGTTACACTTACTTCAATTCAATTGTTTCTTCTTGCTGAGAAAGCCACAGAAATTAGCAGAAACAAAGAGGACATTCAAAAAGGTGAGAATTTGGATTAGGATGTAAAAAATTTAGCTGAAAAGTCAAATAAGCTCTACTAACAATTTTAAATATTTACAGCTTGAAGCACGTGAAAAATATGATTATTCTGAATGATGTCTTTACTCATGTAACAGGAACTTAGTCACATTTGAACAATATTTGAACATTTGATGCAATAGTGTCCGGTACTAGGAGACATTTTTCTGAACCGTGAAATTTTTCTCCAAAATTCATCGTCGTAAAACGTGTTCAAATAATCAAATATAGCTTGTATCAATCATCAATGGCCATATTTTATGTAAAAGGTATAAAAGGAAACATAATCCGGATAGTTAGAGTTATTTGTCAAATGGCTTTTGTGTCCGGCACTGGAGGATCTCCCCCCAAATATAATCAACCCGAAGACTTCGAAGAATATTTTTTAATCTGTAAGACGGTTGTTGTTGCGAACCGATCGAACTTTCGTACGCAATGTTAAAAAGAAAACAAAAATGCTCATTATTGATATGTTATTCTTTTACGTTCTCCATTGAATTTCCCACGATTTAATATTTCCTTAATATTTTTTCTTGCAAGCAGCAAATTGTTTCGCAACAAAAACGATTTATTCACTCGCTAAATTTCCTATGTTGCCAACGTACTCATATATTTTTAGATATTAATGAGCAACAATGCAAAACTTCAAATCGCGCGTCCTAAGTCAAATTACATCCAAATCTACTAAAAATTAAGGAAGTTCTATAAAGACAACTGATACCACCGTTTGCATGGGGGAGCGAAAACGTCAAAAATCGAACCACTCTTATGAGCATGATTGACGCCACGGTTGTTACTCTGTTTCTGCCAAGCCAGATATAATTACAAAGAGAACCAACAGATTAAGAATAATACTAGCTTTATGTACCCGGCCTTGCTCGGAATTGCCAGTTTGTTTCTCAGTTTTTTTACAATCAGAAAATGATAAAACCAATTGGCCAACAGGGTAATTGTGTTTACTTATTGATACTTCATCATTTGAATAAAAGAAAGCTTTTGGAATCATTGACTGATTTTGAAGAAGAGATCATGGGTTTGAATAGGCTTATTCCGGACAAACGTTCATTTCTAAATAAGGAAAAACATCCACCGATGCCTTATTCCGGGTAAACGCCCATTTTTAAAGAAGGGATCACACCCACCATTGTCTTATTCCGGGCAAATGTCTACTTTTAAAGAAGCAATCACATCCACCATCAAGAAGGAAACACATTAATCATTGCTTCTCGCTGGTCAAACCATGATTCCGAAGATGTCATCTTCTTGGATATGTGCATCGGGAAGTATCATTTTTGGCAAATATCATTTTCGTTAAAATCATTTTTGGTTAAATGTTATTACCGGTAAAATGTTATTGTAGAAGATTTGCCATTTTTATGAACTCGGGCAATTTGTTCTCGGAGCATTTTACAATGTCAAAGAACCTCGAATGAACCAAATATGAGGGATTTTTAATTAACTCGTTTTCTAAACAATACCCAACCCCAATAACCTCCCGCATTCCAAAAGTCCCTCCCAGCCTTTCTATAATAGTTTCCTTTGGGTAGAGAATACGTGTTTACAAATTTGGTTTGAATTCACCCATGCGATAAAAAGGTATACTAAACTGTTCGTTTAATGAATATACCCCCTCTCATACCCTCCTTCTTTTCCAAAGAGCATCCCTAACCACACTAACGTCTTCTCCTTAACATGAAGAATGTGTGTTCCAAGTTTAGTTCAAATCGGCCAAGGTGTTCAGAAGTTACACTGAGTTGATTGATACCAAAACAATATCCCTTCCCCCACACCCGCAGCCTTTTTCCAAGAAGATCTCTAACACACTATCGTCGTCTCCTTATGATGAAGAATGTATGTTCCAAATTTGTTTTAAATCGGCCAAGGGGTTCAGAAGTTACACTGAGTTGATCGATAACTAAGCAATACCCCTCCACCCATACCCTCCCCCCTTTTCAAAGAGAATGCTCAACCTCCTATCGTCGTCCCCTAAAGATAAAGAATTTATGTTCCAAATTTGGTAGAAATCGGCCAAGGGGTTCAGAATTTACACTGAGTTGATCGATAACTAACCAATACACCTCCCCCCACACCCTCCCCCCTTTCCAAAAAGCATGCCTAACCCCCCTATCGTCGTCTCCTTAAAATAAAGAATGTGTGTTACAAATTTGGTAGAAATCGGTCAATGGGTTCAGAAGTTATGCTGGAACATACATACAAACATACATACAAACATACAAACATTGAGTTTTATATATGTGGATGGAGGATGGATGGATGGATTACCTTCAATGTGTACAAACGGGTGACCCAAATTTAAGTAATACCAGCGCCGTCCGTTGGGGATGTTGGATATATGGGGTCAGGAGACAGCGCGGTTCGTTTTGGTAAACGTTTTGTCGCGTGAAATTTGTAGTTTTCCGCAAATCATGTTTGATCGCACACCAATTCATTTGTGTTTCGAACAAAATTAGCGTAACTCAATATATGAAAATGGTTGGATATAACAATGTTTTTTAAAAAACCCCAAATTTATTATTCCCATTATTCCGCAGTGGTGATGATGCCTTTCCTTTTTCCGTCTGTTGTGTGACTTTTGCAGTGTTATTTTAAAGGGTGCTGCCTAATAATCATTTTTAATGATTATCTCTTGCTTACATCAACATGTCCAGCATCTGTAGCACTTTTTCATAAACACTACTTTTTTGCTCCGACCGCGGTCATTGCTCTGGTTCTATTGTTGTACTTTTTGTGCGAATCACCGCACAAAAGTAGAGCGCAAGAACCAACGGCACCATACGGCGGTCGTAACGAAAATCTGAAATTTTACTGAGTTGGTAAAGAATTGGAATTTTTAATGTTTTTACGTTGATTATCAATAGTTCCAATGGACTTAAAAAATTGCTGGAGAGTTTCCGATTCGATTGATAATAAAATCTCGAAAATCCATTGAAAGATAACGGAGCTATTAACGTTTGAAATCTTACATGATTTCGTGACGGTCTCGAATTTGGAAATTTTCATTTGCCACCCTGTTTCAGAGTCTTCCCTTAGACGTAGTTTACGTCAAAAAATTAAGACAGATGGCTATCTTGTTCTGTGTTGACCTCCAATGGTCCATAGCTTATGCCCGTTATTCTAACGAGAAGTAGCTCATCATGTTTCCTACAAATAGAAGGAAAATTATATTCAACCGTTTGCTTTTGAGTCGAATACTCTAAGATTTCTTACATACAATTTAACTTCTATTTAATTTCAATATAAATTGAAAACAAAATTAAATTTAAATTAAATTAAATTTAAATTAAAATTAAATTAAACATTAAATTAAAATTAAATAAACAGTAAATTAAAATTAAATTAAAATTGAAATTTAATTTTAATTTAGTTTTAATTTACTTACCAGGGGTGAATCGCCAAGTGTTGAACGGCTGACAATTTTGCCTATTATTGGACTATCAAGAGCGTTCAACAACAGGCGAAGTTTCAAGCCGTTTATCATTTGGCGAATTACCCTGATTGAGATTTGTTTTAATTCGTGTTTATTTCAATTTCTAGTGAAATTCTTTTTCTTCCTCAAAAGGCGAACTTGCTGTGGCCGTGCCGTGGATGAACCCATCCCATTTACTTTTCATACGCTCTCTGATTGAGGCAAATCTATGTCAGCGACAGTTCGTACACTTCCTCAGTGAAGATCATAGTTGCTGATCGCATCCCCTGTCTCAAACTTACTCTCAAGGGTACATTCTTGTTATTACGGTCTAATAATAGTTATAATGCGATCGCTACTTTTGATTTTTTTAATGCCTATCTCACGTTGGGCAATTTATTTCTACTATCAGACAAGTATGCTAAACTTTTTGAACTACTGCGACAAAAACAAAATTCTCCAAGCGGTTAGAATCGGCTCAATTTCTAAAAAATTTCGACATTTTACTAATCAGTATTAGTAATCTATTTGGCGATATTGAAAAGTCTCAAGTAAAAATAATCAATTGACTACTTCCGTGATCAAGTTGAGCAACTAACTTTACGTTAAATCAGGATCTAGTTCCGTTTTCCGAACAAAATACATTTCCGTTGGAATTGTTTCGTTGGCCAGCGCCATTACCACCACGTCTTTTGTAACCATTGTTATTAAAATGGTTATCTTGATTAAAACGGTATTGATTGTTATGTTGATTATAGTTTCTAAAATTTTGGTGGTGCGATTTTTGCATCACATTTCTCTGGTGCCCACTATAAGCCCGTAAGAGCAAGAACGCGAGTAATAGTAGAACTCCTCCAGCAGCAGCACTTGCCATTATCCGTATTTCTGTTTGGTTTATGGAGTTGTTGGTTACATTTATGTCTGGTGTAAACCAACTCATTTTGACTTTTTTTTGACACGCAAAGTCAATTAAATTTCACTAAAACAGCAAAGTTCACTATTCACGTTTCACGATTCACTTCTTTAACTTAATCGCCAAAATTGAGGTAACGAGATGGACTTTCGGAATATCAACTGACAAGACCAGCGTCTGATACATTACTTTTAAAAAATGCCCCTTGAATCTGTATTCAAGGAGGCGTCCGAGCCTCTTGAAAGGAGGCTTCCGAGCCTCTTGAAAGGAGGCTTGAGTTTTGAAAGGAGGCTTCCGAGCCTCTTGAAAGGAGGCTTCAAGCCTCTTGAAAGGAGGCGTCTGAGGCCTCTTGAAAGAAGGCGTCTGAGCCTCTTGAAAGGAGGCGTCCTGAGCCTCTTGAAAGGAGGCGTCTGAGCCTCTTGAAAGGAGGCGTCTGAGCTCTTGGAAAGGAGGCGTCTGAGCCTCTTGAAAGGAGGCGTCTGAGCCTCTTGAAAGGAGGCGTCTGAGCCTCTTGAAAGGAGGCGTCTGAGCTCTTGAAAGGAGGCGTCTGAGCCTCTTGAAAGGAGGCGTCTGAGCCTCTTGGAAAGGAGGCGTCTGAGCCTCTTGAAAGGAGGCGTCTGAGCCTCTTGAAGGAGGCATCCGAGCTCTTGAAAGGAGGCGTCTGAGCTCTTGAAAGGAGGCGTCCGAGCCTCTTGAAAGGAGGCGTCTGAGGCTTCTTGAAAGGAGGCGTCTGAGCTTCTTGAAAGAAGGCGTCTGAGCCTCTTGAAGGAGGCGTCTGAGCCTCTTGAAAGGAGGCGTCTGAGCCTTCTGAAAGGAGGCGTCTGAGCCTCTTGAAAGGAGGCGTCTGAGCCTTTGAAAGGAGGCGTCTGAGCCTCTTGAACGGAGGCTTCTGAGCTTCTTGAAAGGAGGCATCTGAGCCTCTTGAAAGGAGGCTTCTGAGCCTCTTGAAAGGAAGCGTCAGAGCCTCTTGAAAGGAGGCGTCCGAGCCTCTTGAAGGAAGGCGTCTGAGCCTCTCGAAAGGAGGCGTCTGAGCCTCTTGAAAGTAGGCGTCCGAGCCTTTTGAATGGAGGCGTCCGAGCCTCTTGAAAGGAGGCGTCTGAGCCTCTTGAAAGGAGGCGTCTGAGCCTCTTGAAAGGAGGCGTCTGAGTCTCTTGGAAGGGGGCGTCTGAGCCTCTTGAAAGGAGGCGTCCGAGGCTCTTGAAAGGAGGCTTCCGAGCCTCTTGAAAGGAGGCGTCTGGAGCCTCTTGAAAGGAGGCGTCTGAGCCTCTTGAAAGGAGGCGTCTGAGCCTCTTGAAAGGAGGCGTCCGAGCTCTTGAAAGGAGGCTTCCGGGCCTCTTGAAAGGAGGCGTCCGAGCCTCTTGAAAGGAGGCTTCCGAGCCTCTTGAAAGGAGGCTTCCGAGCCTCTTGGGAGGAGGCGCCCGAGCCTCTTGGGAGGAGGAGCCCGAGCCTCTTGAAAGGAGGCGCCCTCTTGAAAGGAGGCGTCCAAGCCTGTTTAAAAGAGGCGTCCAAGCCTCTTGAAAGGAGGTGTCCAAGCCTCTTGAAAGGAGGCGCCCGAGCCTTTTGAAAGGAGGTGTCCGAGCTTTTAGAAAGGAGGCGTCCGAGCCTTTAGAAAGGAGGCGTTCGAGCCTCTTGAAAGGAGGCGTCCGAGCCTCTTGAAAGGAGGCTTCCGAGCCTCTTGAAAGGAAGCTTCCGAGCCTCTTGAAAGGAGGCGTCCGAGCCTCTTGAAAGGAGGCGTCCGAGCCTCTTGAAAGGAGGCGTCAGAGCCTCTTGAAAGGAGGCTTCCGAGCCTCTTGAAAGGAGGCTTCCGAGCCTCTTGAAAGGAGGCTTCCGAGCCTCTTGAAAGGAGGCTTCCGAGCCTCTTGAAAGGAGGCTTCTGAGCTCTTGAAAGGAGGCTTTGAGCCTCTTGAAAGGAGGCTTCCGAGCCTCTTGAAGGAGGCTTCCGAGCCTCTTGAAAGGAGGCTTCCTGAGCCTCTTGAAAGGAGGCTTCTGAGCCTCTTGAAAGGAGGCTTCCTGAGCCTCTTGAAAGGAGGCTTCCTGAGCCTCTTGAAAGGAGGCCTGAGCCTCTTGAAAGGAGGCTTCTGAGCCTCTTGAAAGGAGGCTTCCGAGCCTCTTGAAAGGAGGCTTCCAGAGCCTCTTGAAAGGAGGCTCTGAGGCCTCTTGAAAGGAGGCTTCCGAGCCTCTTGAAAGGAGGCTTCCGAGCCTCTTGAAAGGAGGCTTCCGAGCCTCTTGAAAGGAGGCTACTGAGCCTCTTGAAAGGAGGCTTCCGAGCCGCTTGAAAGGAGGCTTCTGAGCCTCTTGAAAGGAGGCGTCCGAGCCTCTTAAAAGGAGGCTTCCAGGCCTCTTGAAAGGAGGCTTCCAGGCCTCTTGAAAGGAGGCTTCCAGGCCTCTTGAAAGGAGGCTTCCAGGCCTCTTGAAAGGAGGCTTCCAGGCCTCTTGAAAGGAGGCTTCCAGGCCTCTTGAAAGGAGGCTTCCAGGCCTCTTGAAAGGAGGCTTCCAGGCCTCTTGAAAGGAGGCTTCCAGGCCTCTTGAAAGGAGGCTTCCAGGCCTCTTGAAAGGAGGCTTCCAGGCCTCTTGAAAGGAGGCTTCCGTCCGTTGGGGATGTTGGATATATGGGGTCAGGAGACAGCGCGGTTCGTTTTGGTAAACGTTTTGTCGCGTGAAATTTGTAGTTTTCCGCAAATCATGTTTGATCGCACACCAATTCATTTGTGTTTCGAACAAAATTAGCGTAACTCAATATATGAAAATGGTTGGATATAACAATGTTTTTTAAAAAACCCCAAATTTATTATTCCCATTATTCCGCAGTGGTGATGATGCCTTTCCTTTTTCCGTCTGTTGTGTGACTTTTGCAGTGTTATTTTAAAGGGGTGCTGCCTAATAATCAATTTTAATCATCATCTCTTGCTTACATCAACATGTCCAGCATCTGTAGCACTTTTTCATAAATACTACTTTTTTGCTCCGACCGCGGCCATTGCTCTGGTTCTATTGTTGTACTTTTTGTGCGAATCACCGCACAAAAGTAGAGCGCAAGAACCAACGGCACCATACGGCGGTCGTAACGAAAATCTGAAATTTTACTGAGTTGGTAAAGAATTGGAATTTTAAATGTTTTTACGTTGATTATCAATAGTTCCAATGGACTTAAAAAATTGCTGTAGAGTTTCCGATTCGATTGATAATAAAATCTCGAAAATCCATTGAAAGATAACTGAGCTATTAACGTTTGAAATCTTACATGATTTCGTGACGGTCTCGAATTTGGAAATTTTCATTTGCCACCCTGTTTCAGAGTCTTCCCCTTAGACGTAGTTTACGTCAAAAAATTAAGACGGGATGACTATCTTGTTCTGTGTTGACCTCCAATGGTCCATAGCTTATGCCCGTTATTCTAACGAGAAGTAGCTCATCATGTTTCCTACAAATAGAAGGAAAATTATATTCAACCGTTTGCTTTTGAGTCGAATACTCTAAGATTTCTTACATACAATTTAACTTCTATTTAATTTCAATATAAATTGAAAACAAAATTAAATTAAAATTAAATTAAAATTAAATAAACATTAAATTAAAATTAAATTAAAATTAAATAAACAGTAAATTAAAATTAAATTAAAATTGAAATTTAATTTTAATTTAGTTTTAATTTACTTTTACCAGGGGTGAATCGCCAAGTGTTGAACGGCTGACAATTTTGCCTATTATTGGACTATCAAGAGCGTTCAACAACAGGCGAAGTTTCAAGCCGTTTATCATTTGGCGAATTACCCTGATTGAGATTTGTTTTAATTCGTGTTTATTTCAATTTCTAGTGAAATTCTTTTTCTTCCTCAAAAGGCGAACTTGCTGTGGCCGTGCCGTGGATGAACCCATCCCATTTACTTTTCATACGCTCTCTGATTGAGGCAAATCTATGTCAGCGACAGTTCGTACACTTCCTCAGTGAAGATCATAGTTGCTGATCGCATCCCCTGTCTCAAACTTACTCTCAAGGGTACATTCTTGTTATTACGGTCTAATAATAGTTATAATGCGATCGCTACTTTTGATTTTTTTAATGCCTATCTCACGTTGGGCAATTTATTTCTACTATCAGACAAGTATGCTAAACTTTTTGAACTACTGCGACAAAAACAAAATTCTCCAAGCGGTTAGAATCGGCTCAATTTCTAAAAAATTTCGACATTTTACTAATCAGTATTAGTAATCTATTTGGCGATATTGAAAAGTCTCAAGTAAAAATAATCAATTGACTACTTCCCGTGATCAAGTTGAGCAACTAACTTTACGTTAAATCAGGATCTAGTTCCGTTTTCCGAACAAAATACATTTCCGTTGGAATTGTTTCGTTGGCCAGCGCCATTACCACCACGTCTATTGTAACCATTGTTATTAAAATGGTTATCTTGATTAAAACGGTATTGATTGTTATGTTGACTATAGTTTCTAAAATTTTGGTGGTGCGATTTTTGCATCACATTTCTCTGGTGCCTACTATAAGCCCGTAAGAGCAAGAACGCGAGTAATAGTAGAACTCCTCCAGCAGCAGCACTTGCCATTATCCGTATTTCTGTTTGGTTTATGGAGTTGTTGGTTACATTTATGTCTGGTGTAAACCAACTCATTTTGACTTTTTTTTTGACACGCAAAGTCAATTAAATTTCACTAAAACAGCAAAGTTCACTATTCACGTTTCACGATTCACTTCTTTAACTTAATCGCCAAAATTGAGGTAACGAGATGGACTTTCGGAATATCAACTGACAAGACCAGCGTCTGATACATTACTTTTAAAAAATGCCCCTTGAATCTGTATTCAAGGAGGCGTCCGAGCCTCTTGAAAGGAGGCTTCCGAGCCTCTTGAAAGGAGGCTTCCGAGCTTCTTGAAAGGAGGCTTCCGAGCCTCTTGAAAGGAGGCTTCCAAGCCTCTTGAAAGGAGGCGTCCGAGCCTCTTGAAAGAAGGCGTCCGAGCCTCTTGAAAGGAGGCGTCCGAGCCTCTTGAAAGGAGGCGTCCGAGCCTCTTGAAAGGAGGCGTCCGAGCCTCTTGAAAGGAAGCGTCCGAGCCTCTTGAAATGAGGCGTCTGAGCCTCTTGCAGAAAGGAGGCGTCTGAGGCCTCTTGAAAGGAGGCGTCTGAGCCTCTTGAAAGGAGGCGTCTGAGCCTCTTGAAAGGAGGCGTCCGAGCCTCTTGAAAGGAGGCGTCTGAGCCTCTTGAAATGAGGCTTCCGAGCCTCTTGTAAGGAAGCTTCCAAGCCTCTTGAAAGGAGTTTTCCGAGTCTCATGAAAAAAGTCGTCCGAGCCTTGTGAAAAGAGGTGTCCGAGCTTCTTGAAAGGAGGCGGCCGAGCCTTTTGAAAGAAGGCGTCCGAGCCTTTTGAAAGGAGGCGTCTGAGCCTCTTGAAAGGAGGCGTTTGAGCCTCTTGAAAGGAGGCGTTTGAGCCTCTTGAAAGGAGGCTACCAAGCCTCTTGAAAGGTGGCGTCTGAGCCTCTTGAAAGGAGGCGTCTGAGCCTCTTGAAAGGAGGCGTCTGAGGCCTCTTGAAAGGAGGCGTCTGAGCCTCTTGAAAGGAGGCGTCTGAGCCTCTTGAAAGGAGGCGTCCGAGGCCTCTTGAAAGGAGGCGTCTGAGGCCTCTTGAAAGGAGGCGTCTGAGCTCTTGAAAGGAGGCGTCTGAGTTTCTTGAAAGGAGGCGTCTGAGGCCTCTTGAAAGGAGGCGTCCGAGCCTCTTGAAAGGAGGCGTCCGAGCCTCTTGAAAGGAGGCGTCCGAGCCTCTTGAAAGGAGGCGTCCGAGCCTCTTGAAAGGAGGCGTCCGAGCCTCTTGAAAGGAGGCTTCCGAGCCTCTTGAAAGGAGGCGTCCGAGCCTCTTGAAAGAAGGCGTCCGAGCCTCTTGAAAGGAGGCGTCCGAGCCTCTTGAAAGGAGGCGTCCGAGCCTCTTGAAAGGAGGCGTCCGAGCCTCTTGAAAGGAGGCGTCCGAGCCTCTTGAAAGGAGGCGTCTGAGGCCTCTTGAAAGGAGGGCGTCTGAGCCTCTTGAAAGGAGGCGTCTGAGCCTCTTGAAAGGAGGCGTCCGAGCCTCTTGAAAGGAGGCGTCCGATCCTCATGAAAGGGGGCGTCGGAGCCGCGTGGATGGAGGCGGCCGAGCCTCTTGAAAGGAGGCGTCCGAGCCTCTTGAAAGGAGGCGTCCGAGCCTCTTGAAAGGAGGCGTCCGAGCCTCTTGAAAGGAGGCGTCCGAGTCTCTTGAAAGGAGGCGTCCGAGCCTCTTGAAAGGAGGCGTCCGAGCCTCTTGAAAGGAGGCGTCCGAGCCTCTTGAAAGGAGGCGTCCGAGCCTCTTGAAAGGAGGCGTCCGAGGCTCTTGAAAGGAGGCGTCCGCGCCTCTTGAAAGGAGGCGTCCGAGCCTCTTGAAAGGGGGCGTCCGAGCCTCTTGAAAGGAGGCGTCCGAGCCTCTTGAAAGGAGTCGTCCCAGCCTCTTGAAAGGAGGCGGCCGAGCCGCTTGAAGGAGGCGTCTGAGCCTCTTGAAAGGAGGCGTCTGAGCCTCTTGAAAGGAGGCGTCCGAGCTCTTGAAAGGAGGCGTCTGAGGCCTCTTGAAAGGAGGCGTCCGAGCCTCTTGAAAGGAGGCGTCCGAGCCTCTTGAATGGTGGCGTCCGAGCCTCTTGAAAAGAGGTGTCCGAGCCTCTTGAAAGGAGACGTCTGAGCGTCTCGAAAGGAGGCGTCCAATCCTCTCGAAAGGAGGCGTCCGAGCTGTTTGAAAGGAGGTGTCCGAGCCTCTTGAAAGGAGGCGTCCGAGCCTCTTGGAGGGAGGCGGCTGAGCCTCTTGAAAGGAGGCGTCCGAGCCTCTTGAAAGGTGGCGTCTGAGCCTTTTGAAAGGAGGCGTCTGAGCCTCTTGAAAGGAGGCGTCTGAGCCTCTTGAAAGGAGGCGTCTGAGCCTCTTGAAAGGAGGCGTCTGAGCCTCTTGAAAGGAGGCGTCTGAGCCTCTTGAAAGGAGGCTTCCGAGCCTCTTGAAAGGAGGCTTCCGAGCCTCTTGAAAGGAGGCTTCCGAGCCTCTTGAAAGGAGGCTTCCGAGCCTCTTGAAAGGAGGCTTCCGAGCCTCTTGAAAGGAGGCTTCCGAGCCTCTTGAAAGGAGGCTTCTGAGCCTCTTGAAAGGAGGCATCAGAGCCTCTTGAAAGGAGGCTTCCGAGCCTCTTGAAAGGAGGCTTCCGAGCCTCTTGAAAGGAGGCTTCCGAGCCTCTTGAAAGGAGGCTTCCGAGCCTCTTGAAAGGAGGCTTCCGAGCCTCTTGAAAGGAGGCTACTGAGCCTCTTGAAAGGAGGCTTCCGAGCCGCTTGAAAGGAGGCTTCTGAGCCTCTTGAAAGGAGGCTTCCAGGCCTCTTGAAGGAGGCTTCTGAGCCTCTTGAAAGGGGGCTACTGAGCCTCTTGAAAGGAGGCTTCCGAGCCGCTTGAAAGGAGGCTTCTGAGCCTCTTGAAAGGAGGCGTCCGAGCCTCTTAAAAGGAGGCTTCCAGGCCTCTTGAAAGGAGGCTTCCAGGCCTCTTGAAAGCAGGCTTCCAGGCCTCTTGAAAGGAGGCTTCCGGACCTATAAAAGGAAGCTTCCAAGCCTCTTGAAAGGAGGCTTCCGGGCCTATGAAAGGAAGCTTCAGGCCTCTTGAAAGGAGGCTTTCAGGCCTCTTGAAAGGAGGCTTCCAGGCCTCTTGAAAGGAGGCTTCCAGGCCTCTTGAAAGGAGGCTTCCAGGCCTCTTGAAAGGAGGCTTCCAGGCCTCTTGAAAGGAGGCTTCCAGGCCTCTTGAAAGGAGGCTTCCAGGCCTCTTGAAAGGAGGCTTCCAGGCCTCTTGAAAGGAGGCTTCCAGGCCTCTTGAAAGGAGGCTTCCAGGCCTCTTGAAAGGAGGCTTCCAGGCCTCTTGAAAGGAGGCTTCCAGGCCTCTTGAAAGGAGGCTTCCAGGCCTCTTGAAAGGAGGCTTCCAGGCCTCTTGAAAGGAGGCTTCCAGGCCTCTTGAAAGGAGGCTTCCAGGCCTCTTGAAAGGAGGCTTCCAGGCCTCTTGAAAGGAGGCTTCCAGGCCTCTTGAAAGGAGGCTTCCAGGCCTCTTGAAAGGAGGCTTCCAGGCCTCTTGAAAGGAGGCTTCCAGGCCTCTTGAAAGGAGGCTTCCAGGCCTCTTGAAAGGAGGCTTCCAGGCCTCTTGAAAGGAGGCTTCCAGGCCTCTTGAAAGGAGGCTTCCAGGCCTCTTGAAAGGAGGCTTCCAGGCCTCTTGAAAGGAGGCTTAAGGAGGCTTCCAGACCTCTTGAAAGGAGGCTTCCAGGCCTCTTGAAAGGAGGCTTCCAGGCCTCTTGAAAGGAGGCTTCCAGGCCTCTTGAAAGGAGGCTTCCAGGCCTCTTGAAAGGAGGCTTCCAGGCCTCTTGAAAGGAGGCTTCCAGGCCTCTTGAAAGGAGGCTTCCAGGCCTCTTGTAAAGAGGCTTCCAGGCCTCTACATAAGCAGCAGTTTTTTGTCATTTGGTTTGCTGTTGCTTTCACTGCATCGTTTGAGATTTGTCTTGCTAGTGATATTGTTTTCAAATTGTTGTCATTGGCATTAGTGATGTTGATGAGACGTTTGTTTTGTTTGTTTCAGCTGACTTTGTTCTTGGTCCATTATTTTCCAGTCTGGATTCCACCTACATTTCGTTTCCCTTCGGGAAAACATTCCCAGCCGAGCTCGTTGATATGCGTAGAGCAAGTTCCTTTGACTTGAACATCGGCTATTAGCATTTTTGCACGACGCTCAGCAAAAAGTTCAGCAACGGCATTACGCTCGAGTGTGGTGCTTGAGAATTTGGTTATGGGAATTGCTATACATTGTCATACATTGTTATATTCTATATAAGATGTGGCCTTGGATATGAAAGTTACTATCGAGGCGTCCAAACATGCCTAACCAACGCAGCGCTAACATTCATACCCCTCGTTGGGAGGCTTGGGTGGCGGTCCTGCAGTCGTATGTTGTCATCGTTGCATCTTTCTATATCTACCCAACTTGGGTTAATCTCATCGTTTTTGACACATATTTCGTTGATAAATTGCTCGAAGCAGAACATCTTTTTGTGTTTAAAACGTGATCTTGGATATGAAAGTTACTATCGAGACGTCAAATCATACTTAATTCTTGCGGCGCTATTCTTAACCATATTTCTGACACTTTTATAAGAATGTCATTTATGGAATATTCTAAAGCAGGTTTGAATGAACATATTTTGGAGGCTTAATTTCTTTGTATCTTCCAAAACAAGTTTCTTATAATTTTTCACATTAATTGTGGATCTCTTTCGCAATTGATGTTTTCATCAACATCTGGGAAACGGCTGTTTTGTTTATCTCCCTTGATTTATGATAACTGTTTGGAGGTCACCCGAATTGTTAAAACTTTTACTATGGGGTTTACCAATTTTCGCCTTCCAGTTAATCAACTCACACTCGCTTAGTTATTAATAGGCATCGGTCGCTTGTCACGGTCAGCCATGGAAAACTGTTCAGTTTTGCCATCATCAGGAATAAAACTTTGATTTTGGAATTCGATTTTCGTTTATTCATAAAAAAAGAACTATATAGATGGAAGGAGCCTACAACACATTGGTGTTACTATTTTCTACCTTTTCTGATACGGTCGCTCCATCTTGGATCTCTCTGACGCTAGATAAAGCATCAATCAGTGAAATTTCTATTAAAAATTTGCGACGTTTGAACCCGGTTATTTTTGAGGTCCGCCTTTTTGGTTTGATTCAATTCAATTCTATATGCCAATTCAGTTTTTTTTTTCTTGTCCACTTGCCTTCAACTTGGCCAATGGTTCCAACACTTGGTTACTTGTTTTAACTTTAAGCCTGACCACTTAGCTCGGTGTCCATTCGATCGGATTCTATTCTACTCTGAATATTTAAGTCCTTTCGACGAAAAGCAGTATAGGGTAAATGTTGAAAGCGTTTTGGAAATCTTTTCGGATCTTTCGGATGAGTTGCAATTTCCGAACAAGATTGAATGGATTCCAGTGCTAGTTACCAGCAATTTGGTTCTATGCTTTTCTGGAGATTTAATCAAGTTCTTCGAAGGCACCTTAAATTGTTCACTAAAGGAATGACAAACGTCTTGTCGATTAGGAAGTGAAAACAGAACTGTATTTTCCAAAGGACCTCTTAAGCTATATATACATAATCTTTGGGAAATCGACCTATACATATTAATTAGTGTTCATATCATCATTACCTATACCTTTAACCAATTCTAATTGGTATTCTAAATTCTTACTGCGTGAAATTCTAATACAGATGGCACTCTTATAATTTAGGTGCTGATCTCTAAAAGCCCATAGCTAAAGGACCTGCAATTCTTATTAGAAGAGTCTCAAATTGCATCCAACATGAAATGCAATTTCTAATTGTCGCGACACCTGCAAATACTTGTGAGTGGTGCCATCTGTTATCCTAAAGGATACAAGTTTTAATGCAAGAGGCAATCTTGCAAACGAATGAATGGAAAATTCCTATCGTGAGTATGTTTATTCTATCCATATGAACAACGCTCGAGAAGCGATCATATCTAAAGTAAACATTCGAAAACGGTTTCCTATCTAGAATTTGCTCTTCCTGGGAGGTAAACTATCTAGAATAAACATATGCTAAAGGAAACATTTATGGTTTGAAAACTAAACATAGATTTATTATCTGGTCTATGACTGGCATATGGTTCTGATGATACGAACATTGGGTTGGTTCAACTTTAAAATGAAATTTGAATAAAATGTTCAAACTATTTTTAACAGTCACCCTCAATTTCCATGTGATACTAGGCTTATATTACCTAGAATAGTTTAAAACTCGTTCGTTGCATTAGGCTATCATACTAAATCCAATTAAATTTTAGAGGCTTCCAGGCCTCTAGAAAGGAGGCTTCCAGGCCTCTTGAAAGGAGGCTTCCAGGCCTCTTGAAAGGAGGCTTCCAGGCCTCTCCATAAGCAGCAGTTGTGTGTCATTTGGTTTGCTGTTGCTTCCACTACGTCGTTTGAGATTCGTTTTGCTAGTGATGTTGTTTTTGAATTGTTGGCATTGGCATTAGTGGTATTGATGAGACGTTTGTTCTGTTTTGTTTGTTTCTGCTGACTCCGTTCTTGGTCCAATGTTTTACCAGTCTGAATTCCACCTACATTTCATTTCCCCACCAAGAAAGTATTCCTAGCCGAGCTACTTGATATGGGTAGAGCAAGTTCCTTTGACTTGAACATCGGCTATTACGCCCGATAGCATTGTAATGCGTTTCAAGTTTTCTAGAACGGGGTGCCACGAGTGTGGTGCTTGAGAATTTGGTTATGCGAATTGCTATACATTGTCATACATTGTTATATTCTATATAAGATGTGGCCTTGGATATGAAAGTTACTATCGAGGCGTCCAAACATGCCTAACCAACGCGGCGCAAACATGCATACCCCTCGTTGGGAGGCTTGGGTGGCGGTCCTGCAGTCGTATGCTGTCATCGTTCATCTCATCGTTTTTGACACTTATTTCGTTGATACATTGCTCGAAGTAGAACATCTTTACATGTTTAAAACGTGATCTTGGATATGAAAGTTACTATCGAGACGTCAAAACATACTTAATTCTTGTGGCGCTATTCTTAACCATATTTCTGGCATTGTGACGAAGTCGACGCAGTCGTCACTGGAGTTTCGGGTGTAAGAGCTACTTATTTCTCCGTGTGAGGAGACGTTTTTCGCAAATGCACGCCGGCTTGGTGATTCCTCGAAACTACTTGTTTCTCCTGTTAGGGAGAGACCTTTTCGATCCAAGGAACCGGGTTGTGACGACCTCGCTGGACTGTCACTAATTTTCTGGGTGCAGGAGCTACTTCTTTCTCCGGTTAGGGAGATGTCCTTCGCAAATGCACCCTGCGAGGTTACTTTTCCAAGGAACTACTTGCTACTCCTGTTACAGAGCAACTTGTTTCGATCCAAGGAACCAAACCAAAAAGTCCTTTTTTGTATTACTTGTTTCTGCTTTACGGAATGACGTTTTCGTGCCAAGCAGGGAGTTCAAGACCGAAGTTTCGAATTCTAATAAAAGAATCAGGAGTAAAACATCGAACTTAACTTTATTTTAGACATTCACAGGGGTAAGGGTCTTACTTCTACATGATACATTAGTGATTTACAATTTAGAAATATTTGGGTCACATTTTTGCTCTCTTTTGGGCATTAGTGATTAATCTACGAATATTTTCTATTTCACTCATTACAACTATTCTTCAATGTGTGGTGATCTTCCACGTTGCGCCTAATGTAACTCTTGAATGTGTGGTGATCTACCACTTGTACAATAGTATTGAGCTTATTAACTAACGCCCATCCAGATCTGGTAATTATCCTTAATCGATTCTATTTCGCTTGCTCTTACGGCCAGATCGGGAAGGGCTCACAATTTAAGGCGCGGCTTATCTTCTATGATTGCATAACATTAGTTTCTTAGGATTGAAAAACATTTGTATCGTTCCTGCCAAAGGACTGCATTCTGGCAGGACGAAAGAGAAAGGAAAAATGTTTATTGCCACATGCGCCTACGCGTGGGCGTGTTTATCGCCTAATCTGTGTGCGATATTCGTTCCTAGCTGTCGTTATGTAAATTAGTTATGCCTTTTTCCGCTCTACTTATCACTTACAGTTTCTTAATATGACATCAACATCGGTATGGCTTAGACCAACGCGTTGCAATGCTGGGTGCAACGGCGTGATTGATTTTATGATGAACTAATTTTGTTCGCGCAGCGACAGGCATCTTTTATAAGAATGTCATTTATGGAATATTCTAAAGCAGGTTTGAATGAACATATTTTGGAGGCTTAATTTCTTTGTATTTTCCAAAACAAGTTTCTTATAATTTTTCACATTAATTGTGGATCTCTTTCGCAATTGATGCTTTCATCAACATCTGGGAAACGGCTATTTTGTTTATCTCCCTTGATTTATGATAACTGTTTGGAGGTCACCCGAATTGTTGAAACTTTTACTATGGGGTTTACCAATTTTCGCCTTCAAGTTAATCAACTCACACTCGCTTAGTTATTAATAGGCATCGGTCGCTTGTCACGGTCAGCCATGGAAAACTGTTCAGGTTTGCCGTCATCAGGAATAACATTTTGATTTTTGGAATTCGACTTTCGTTTATTCATAAAAAAAGAACTATATAGATGGGAGGAGCCTACGACACTATTGGTGTTACTATTTTCTACTTTTTCTGATACGGTCGCTCCATCTTGGATCTCTCTGACACTAGATATAGAATCAATCAGTGAAATTTCTATTAAAAGTTTGCGACGTTCGAACCCGGTTATTTTTAGGTCCGCCTTTTTGGTTTGATTCAATTCAATTCTATAGGCCAATTCAGTTTAGTCAAATAAGTCAATTTGGTCAATTATTAAAAAAATTAGTTTGTTTTCAGAAATCAATGATTCTTTTTCAATTAATTCGGTCTCAATATCGTGGAAAAGAGTTACTGTGTATTGATGTTTTGCTTCTAACGTTTCAGTTTTGTATTTTTTGTTGATAGATTTTTTCAAATTATTCTGGAGTTTTAGCAATGTTTGAACTTCTCTCTCTATTGCCTCTAGCATTTAAATGAATAAAATCCAACTAATAGTAACTCGAAACAGCCCATGTAAACTAATGTGTATTTTTTTTTCACTTACATATATGCGGCAGTTATAATAAGCGGCATCACGGCATTGGGTGCGTTGTACCACGTTTCCAGTAGAGATAGGCGAACGCTCACGAGCCGTTCGTTTGAACCGGTTCGCAAGGAAAAGCGTTCAAACCACGGCTCTCTAAATTTGAGCCGCGGTTCTCAAATGAACCGCGACTCAAATAAAAAACACTGTGTCATCAGCCGCTTAATTTTGACATTTTGACAATTTTGCTGTTTGTTTGTTCAGGAGTCAGCCAGCACATATTCTCCTTCTCTTTTACATACTCCTCAGCATTTTCTGGCCTTGAAATTAATGAACTGGTAGCGCAGTCCATATTTCTGGATCCTCGATTTAAAACAGGGATCGATAATTGACCTTTCCCGTTTAACATTGTATTTCGTTTTATTGTCTCATTCTTTGACTCTTTTAAGGCCAACTTTCCCAACTAACCCATTTTTTCAAGTCTTAAGTTATTTTAATAATCGAAAACAAAAACTGAAAAAAAATGTTGGCCAAAAAGGCCAAGCACTTATTTGATTTTTTATTTCTTATTTAAAAATAGTTGAAGACTTCCAAAAATATTGGTTTTTCGATTGAGCGAATATTTTTTTTAACGGGAAAACACAATTCAAAAGCAGGTATAATTATTAAAACACCACCCAAAAATCAAATCTGACAAATCTCGGGTACTTATTCAAAAGGACGTATGTGATTTTGTAAACAAAGATTCGAACGTTTATTTGTCCAATCTGATGGCACTCCCACGCAAACCAACACCACCAACAGGTAGCCGAAGCCTCCCCCTATCTGTTTATGGTGATGGTTTGCGTGGGAGGGCTATCAGATCGGACAAATCGACGTTTGAATCTTTGTTTACAAAATCACATACGTCCTTTTGAATAAGTACCCGAGAAATATTGTATACAATTTTGGCACATACATTACAAATTAAATAATACATATCTGTAAGATTTCAATACAACAACTGTATTAAAATCTTCCGAAATAGGCGTATACAATTATACATTTTCTATTATTATACAGTTTTGGTATTTTGAATTTCTTTAAATTGGTTTCTTGTTAATGATATTCAACATAAAATCGAATATAGATGAAAACGCAAGATATAAAAAAAAGCTTTAGAGTGTATTTTCTTCATTTGAAAGAAATATCAACAACATTAATTTGGCCTTTCTAATCTGAACACTTTTTAATTTAAACTCCGTTAATCTTTAAATCGTTCAAATTAAAATGGAGCACGGAGAACGAAATAAAACACTCCAATAAAGTCCACTTGTAGAAATGAGTAATCCAAAAAATAAAATATGGACTTTTATTATGGAAAATAGAGCAAAGAAAATTATTGTAGCACACGTGAAACAAAGAAATGAAAGTGGAAGTCAAATTCTTGAATTTGTTCTTCCAATACTTGAAAATAATGCAAAATTGTTGAATATTAAAGAAATGGCAATATCATTACTAGAAGATATATTACATCGAATTTAGAACTGTCAGGTAAAATACCTTTATCAGTTATGTGATGCCCTAAATATGTTACTTCAGAGCGGAAAAATTTGCACTTCTTTACATTAAGTTTAAGATTGTATTTTCTTAAACGATTAAAAACTGTTTCTAAATTTGATAAATGGTGTTTGATTGAACAACCGATGACTACAATATCATCGATGTATACAAAAGCACATTCGGGAGATAATCCAGCCATAGCTATTGTCATCATACGCTGGAAACTATTTGGACTTACATTCAATCCAAACGGTAGTCGCGTAAACTGATAATGACCAGACTGTGTTGAAAAAGCAGTATATTTTCTGGAATCATTTTCCAAAGGAATTTGATGAAATCCAGACATCAAATCTAAAGTTGTAAAATACTTCGCTCTACCAAGTTGATCAAGAATCGTATCAATTCTTGGTAATGGGAATTTATCAGCCATTATTTTTTGTTAAGTTGTCTGAAATCAACAACTAAACGCCACTTCTTTTCTCCATTATCTGATTTTTTCGGGACCAAAAGTATGGGTGAATTGTAAGATGACACAGATGGTTCAATAATTTTATTTTGAAGCATCTTCTTCACTTGACTTTGTATTTCATCATGCTGAGCATGTATTGTCTTGTAATTGGGTATATACGTTGGAACAGCATCGTTTAACACAATGTTCTGTGAATAAAAATTATTGGTAGTTAACTTTTCCTCTGGTAAACAGAATATATCTGCATAATCTGTAATGAGTTTATTGAAATTTTTCTGTGAACTTTCTGGTAAATTGCAGACATCTAACTACTTCAAAATATTCTGTACTCTCTCTGTAAAAACTTGTTTATTTTTGGAATATTTCATTATGCAATAATCCTTCAGTGGTTCTAAAATTGGATTAAATGATAAATTTGAAATATATACCGGATTATCAGTAGTATTTATAAATTTTACATATGGCATTTCTGGCGATATGATAGTATTTCCACAAAAATTCCTGGTAGAATTTCTTGTGAATGTACCACCACATCTTCTTGAATATGCAAATTTGAAATTTTTCGAATTACTTCACTTCTGTTAGGCAGAATAAATCCATTGTTTACGTTATCCTCAATTGGAATTGAAATTTTTATATTACCAACATTAAAATATAATAACCATGTTTCATAATCAATTATGCATTTATTATTGGTTAGAAAATCTCTTCCTAAAATGCCATCTGTCGCAATAGGAAAGTTGCTAGGCACCATATGAAAGGTATGCCGTATTGATAAACCATGTTCAAAATGTAGGTCAGTTACCGTAGTTGCTAGTGTATAAACAGTTCCACTGGTTATACCTGTTAACCTTGTTTTAACTGCTGTATCAATAATTTGTGTTGGATTAATTTTGTCAGCTTTAAAGAGCGATACGTCAGCTCCACAATCGATTATAAAAGTACACTTGCGATTTGCCATGTGAACCTCAGCTGTTATGAAATTTGATGCGTTTAAATTAATGGTAAAGACGGTCATTTGCATTTTATTCCTATTTGTATTTACATTCGCCGGTCTAAAAAATGTTGTTGCGTTTGTTGGGGTTGCTGGTTTTGCACAACTTGCGCATACGTTTGGGTGGCTTGGCTCGGATGAATAGAACGATTTACAGATTGGTTAGCTGTTTGCATTTCGAATGTATTGTCTTGATAAGTTGTAACATTTCCAACTTGTGGGTTTAAATTAGAGAAATAAACACGAGAGAATCTGTTGCTGTTATGGTTTCCAAAATTCTGAAAACGATTGTAACCAACATCTCTATTTCGGAAATGGATATTTCTATTTCTTTGATTTGGAGTGGATTTAAAACTTCTGTTTGGTTGTCTATTATTGAAAGTTCTGGAAAACCGTGTTCGATCATACGATTGATTTCGGTTAGAATATGCATCTCATGAGAAATTCGGTCTAAAATTTCTTGGAATGGTATCAAATTTACGAGTTTGTATATTTTGGTTTGCAGAATTGCAGAAGTTTGAGTTGCATCGGGAACATTCTCAATCAAGACATTGATTGCATCCTTCAGGGTGTCAAATTTCCTATTTTCAGCATCATTTTTGTTTCGCTGCTATAAGATTCCCTTGCCATGGTCTGTATGGCAAGTTTAATAGCCATTTTCTTTGTTATTGTCAGCAGGAATTTCTTCTCTGATATAAGCTCCAGTCAGCTTGTCAGAAAGAAATTCTATTTGTTTTGTAAAGTTCTGTAGGTCATCGATATTTTTGAGTTTCAAATTTTTCAGACTTGATTGCGCTAAATCTGAATTACTTTTTATCAGAACATTCTGATTTAATTTTATCGATTATCTCATCGAATTCCAGTGGTACGGCCACGAAGAGGTTTCGCGCCTTGCCACTTAATTTAGTTAATATTATTTTAATTGCAGCCTCCTTTTGTCCAGCTGGTATAATTGTTTTGACCAATGCTACCGCATCAGTAAAAGATTTTACTCCCTCGACGTTCCCATTGTATGATGGAATTAGCGTCGCTAGCTCGGAAGCTGTTTTTATATCCATAGCCATGTTTAGTATACGATTATGTTTCACTCTGGAGTACCAAATAATTATTTTAGCAATAGTTTTTACCCTAATTTTAACTTTAGGTTGCTTTAAACCTTCTAATGAAAATTTATTTTGGTCGTCTTCCTGAATTGTTTCTGTCTGACCATCATTCAAAATTACTTCACTAGTATCCAGTAATGTAATGCATTGATTGTATCTCAATTTTACCGCAGAATAAGTTTCAACTTCTGAATTCCACTCTTTTGCACTAATTCTATGTTCATAACTTTTCAGGATTTTTCTATAACGTTCAATATTTTGATTCAAATTTTCCTTTGTATTCAAAATATTCTCCAATGATCTTGCTCTGTATTTACTTTTCTGCAAATTTAAATGCTCTTTAGAAATTAATTGCTCAATTTCGCGCAATTGATTCATTGATTGTTAAGATCTCAATTAAGTTGATATGCTTATTCTAATTTTACTAATTCCTTCCAAGTTCTAGGGGTATTTTTAGATTCCTTAGTAAGTTCTGGTTGCCATTTTTCACTCATATATGAAATTTCAGCAAATAATTCCTTATCAAATGTACCATTTATCCTTAATTCATTGTTTTTCCTATCAACTTCTAAGGCGCGCACATAATCAACATTGTGCCAATTATTTAGCTCTGCCACAACTCTGGCGGATCCGTTCATTTTGTTTCCATTTTGCGATTTAATTTAATTTACAAGGCTCAGAAATTTTTGATAACATAAGAAAAATCAATCATAATAGATATTCCACAATAATCTAACACTTCAATAAGAATAGATATTCCACAATTATGTTTATCATGTAATTGAAATCCATCAGCTGACTTACATTATTTTACGCTGGTGCTCCTTGTTGCATTCATAAGCTGTTACGTTCCTCCGTCACCTTTCTCCTCTTCCTTCAGAAAACCTGCCTGCCGACTCCCGCCGACAGTGGTCTCGCCTGCAGTTGAATGTTTATTTTCGTTGTTCACTTCGCACCAAAGGCAGAAATATGCATTTTTTTTTTTCACTTGTATCGTCACTCGGTGGGTCACTTCATCATCAATTAGTGTTTGTTTTGATTCTTCTTTCGCCAATGCATGTACAAAGGTTACGCACAGTTATTTAGTAGGAGCCATGTGTAAAAAGCAGTTATTTTTTTTTTTTTTTGTGTCCATGCACTGCACCGTCGCATCTCACTGTTAATTGTTTTTGTTTATTGAGAACTGTGTCAACTGGGGCGCAATAATTTTCACTCCGCGCTCTATACTGTTTGCGCAAATACAGCCTTTTTGGCGGCTTTTACCATCATTTTCTTAGCCAACTTCACCACATTTTTAATTATTATCCAAAGAGTTTGGATAATTAATAAGCACAAAATAATATTCAACTTCGCACTATGGTCTTCGTGGAAGCCTGTATGAACTTCCTGATTTTCAACTATGGTGACTGTTTGATCGCCGATAGTTTTAGCACTTTCTTCTTTAGATGCTCCTTTGCCCATTTTATTTGCATCTCATTTACTGCATTTTAAGAAAATGTTTTCACTAATGCACTTAGCACTTTTTACTATCACTGATTTTTAAAGTCCGAACATTGCACGTCCGAAAGTCACTCGTCGCCATATAATACGCTGGTACTTGGGGTTAGGGAGCACGTGATATTTGATGAACTTTCCAGTTTGACTGTTACTCTAGAACTATATTTCAGATTTCAGATTTGTACAATTGAAACTTAAACTCTACACAATTATTACATTTCTACACTACAATATAATTATGGGAGGTGCGTGTATGTACATAACAAATTCTATTTGAACCAATCACTTTCGAGTTGGCTATCCATGCGACATATGTTTTGAAAACAACATATGCCTTTTCTACTGGGTGGCATATTGATGACTGCTCATAACATAGAATGTATGTCAAGAAAGAATGAGAACACGTAGCTTGAATTGGATGGTAATTTGAGCTTTTGTTTAAAAGTGTCCAAAACATATTATGGTTCAAGTAAGGAAAACATGTGCATGTAATAAATTCAAAGGAGGTCGCTACGAAAGTAGGTCTGTTAATAAATTTGACTACACATGCACTTGAGTGTAATGTTGCTAAAGGCAGTTGTATCCAATTGCAATTTATGACTTGTTAAATGAAATGTACATGTGAGGTCTGATCCAAACATGTTGAAGTTGTTTCAGATGAATTTCGAGATGAATAAATTAATCAACAAGATTGAGTATGCTACATCAAGAAGTTACTAGAAATAATTAAAAATGAACTCCGATAATTTGAATGATGTATCGCTCAAACCGCCGGGAGTTCAGTTTTTTTGAATGAACTAACGAATGAACCGTTTTTCCCATCACTAGTTTCCAGCTGGTTCAAAAAATCCCGCTTGCCGGTCCTCCGACAAGAGACTCTCCTGCAATTGATTTTTGATTTGTGTTTTTTTTTTGCAAGTAGTACCTAAGTACCATATGTTTGGCAGCTTCCTTTATTGCCATCTTGAAAGGAGGCTTCCAGGCCTCTTGAAAGGAGGCTTCCAGGCCTCTTGTAAGGAGGCTTCCAGGTCTCTTGTAAGGAGGCTTCCAGGCCTCTTGTAAGGAGGCTTCCAGGCCTCTTGTAAGGAGGCTTCCAGGCCTCTTGTAAGGAGGCTTCCAGGCCTCTTGAAAGGAGGCTTCCAGGCCTCTTGAAAGGAGGCTTCCAGGCCTCTTGAAAGGAGGCTTCCACGCCCCTTGAAAGGCGGCTCAGGCCTCTTGAAAGGAGGCTTCCAGGCCTCTTGAAAGGAGGCTTCCAGGCCTCTTGAAAGGAGGCTTCCAGGCCTCTTGAAAGGAGGCTTCCAGGCCTCTTGAAAGGAGGCTTCCAGGCCTCTTGAAAGGAGGCTTCCAGGCCTCTTGAAAGGAGGCTTCCAGGCCTCTTGAAAGGAGGCTTCCAGGCCTCTTGAAAGGAGGCTTCCATGCCACTTGAAAGGAGGCTTCCATGCCTCTTGAAAGGAGGCTTCCATGCCTCTTGAAAGGAGGCTTCCATGCCTCTTGAAAGGAGGCTTCCATGCCTCTTGAAAGGAGGCTTCCAGGCCTCTCCATAAGCAGCAGTTGTGTGTCATTTGGTTTGCTGTTGCTTCCACTACGTCGTTTGAGATTCGTTTTGCTAGTGATGTTGTTTTTGAATTGTTGGCATTGGCATTAGTGGTATTGATGAGACGTTTGTTCTGTTTTGTTTGTTTCTGCTGACTCCGTTCTTGGTCCAATATTTTACCAGTCTGAATTCCACCTACATTTCATTTCCCCACCAAGAAAGCATTCCTAGCCGAGCTACTTGATATGGGTAGAGCAAGTTCCTTTGACTTGAACATCGGCTATTACGCCCGATAGCATTGTAATGCGTTTCAAGTTTCCTAGAACGGGGTGCCACGAGTGTGGTGCTTGATAATTTGGTTATGCGAATTGCTATACATTGTCATACATTGTTATGTTCTATATAAGATGTGGCCTTGGATATGAAAGTTACTATCGAGGCGTCCGAACATGCCTAACCAACGCGGCGCAAACATGCATACCCCTGGTTGGGTGGCGGTCCTGCCGTCGTATGCTGTCATCGTTCATCTCATCGTTTTTGACACTTATTTCGTTGATACATTGCTCGAAGTAGAACATCTTTATATGTTTAAAACGTGATCTTGGATATGAAAGTTACTATCGAGACGTCATAACATACTTAATTCTTCCGTCGCTATTCTTAACCATATTTCTGGCATCTTTTATAAGAATGTTGTAAGTTGTAAACTTCCTCATACAGGGAAGTGATATAAAATAACGACCGAACTCGTTAAGTTTTCGACTTGAACTGAATTTTTATTTTTCAACATGTACAGAGTTTAGGTAAGAAATTTTAGAGTTGTGGTGCCGTGTGCACCAATCCATGCTTGTCCCTCCTGGTGCGGGCTGCACCGGAATCGCTGATTCAGCGGGCATCGGGTGGTGCCCGTTCAAACGCTGAGGTTGTTTAGCCTCGTCGACGTCTCCAGTGATTTGAGCCGTCTCGCATTACGCCTCCATTTCCACACAATGAAGGCTAATACAATTGCTATTACAAAGAGTACGTCGACCGCGTACCCGGTCGCCTCGTGCGTGGAGATGTTGTTCTCCACTTCCACTTCTGGGTTGCTGTCTGATGTA